>NC_056732.1:1671162186-1671432186 GCF_019279795.1 Protopterus annectens
AGAACAAGTGCTAGGCTTATAATATAGCGAGCAAACTGATTATACTAAGAGTAGAGCTTTCTTAAGGGAAAACCTGAAGAGCAGACTTGGCGGAGCCAGAAGAAGTTTAACCTTGTTTAACAGGCGCTGCGCTATGCACACAATCGCGCAAAGCTGTGCAAACGCGGATTTTAAACAGGGAACTTCAAAAGAGCTAGAAATGGTCCAAAACAACCATTTACTACAGCTCTTGTGCTGAGGTCACTTCCCTCAAAGACAGGTAGGCTGCTCTAGGCTCCCCACTCCCACTGGTGAGCAAAGAAACTTCCCTCTATCCAAGTAAGGTAAATGGACAACACAGGAAACTACACCACAGCCCAGAATACAGCAGAGCCTGTAAACTGGTCTAAACTAGTCGAGGAGAGGCAGGAAAACAAGGAATATTTTTTTGTTTTTTTTTTGTTTTAAAATAGAAAACACACAGAAATGCAGAAACAGCAATAGATCAGTTATACAGGCTAGCACACTTTAGTGGGCAGCCTCAGCAGTTAAATTAAACAACAAACAAACAAATTTTTGATCAAAATTCGACTAAATGTAACTTTAAGTGCAGATATTATCTAATGCAGTAAACAGTTAAAAAACAGTTAAAGCTTGTTTAAGGTAAGCAGTAGAAGTGAAATGTTTTATACAAATACTAAGAACAGAAATTGTTTTACAGTTACTACTCTTGCCCTTAGAGTGTCCTCCTAAACATTAATGCCTAAGTGGGATATATGGTTTACAATCCATACACAGATTTAAAGTCAACAAAAGTCCAGTCTTTCTCAGCCACTTTTTTTTTTTTTTTTGCAAAGCCATATTTCATAAATGTGGTTGATATTTTACAGTATCAGATTTTTTTCATTAATTTCAATGTTGCTGTTTTCTTCATGATCATCTTCATACATTAGATTCTAAGTTTGGGGTACTTCTGATTCTTCTAGTCAATTATTGTGTTTTTCTTTCCTGTTGATAAAAAAAAACTTTCCTTTGGATCAAAAAAGTTTTCACTGGCAAAAATCTTTCCACGAGCCTTATTGTCAGAAGAATGACAAGCACAGTCCCCTTCTGTTTGCTAGCTCACTTTTTGTTAGATAAACTTTTTTTTTCATCCTTAGCCTGTTCTGCATCAAAAAGTATTTGATCCTCCAGGGGAAAACAATATTAAGAAGACAGCTGGATACAGCAGCTTGAATCTCACACCTGCCTCTTGACACTCCCTGAATGATGGGATAAATTTACTTTTCGTCTGTCTGGAATACAATGACTAATCATCATCCACAAAAAAATGTTGCTGTCCTCAGTTAATACTTTCCCTTCTGTCACAATTTTGTCAGGATCAACTTTCTGTTGGCATGATTACATATGTATTGACAGCTTTCTCATGGTCATATCTGGTCCATACGCACAATGCTCCTTCAATTAACAAATCTAGCTGTGGGACACCAGTCCAGTTGTTTATTTCTCATTTTATAAAATTAATACACTCGAGGTTTTTCCACCTTCTTGGGTACAGAAGAAAATCTCAGGTTTCCTCTGTGTGCTCCATCTTCTAATTCTATCATTTTTGAAACCACTCTTCCTGACAAGCCTCATACTCAACCAGCCTTTTTCCTTATTTCTTCCTCTGATTTTTACAGCTTAATCAGGCCATTTGAATAGCTAGTTAAAGCTTTTTCTATTTTTCTAGCCTTTTGTTATTTGAGCTGATATAATCCTTCAATGTTTCATTTATTTTAAAACCTCTGATTTATGTTTTCCTTTAGATTACTGGAAGCCATCTTTTGAACCAAAGCTGAAGCTTGAACTGCTTTCTGCTGAACAGCTGCAGGATTCTTCCCAGCCAGTGTTTTCTTTTCACCTTTTCTAGTTGATTTTTTCAGGTTCTAATTTTAATTTGTTGGTATCCAGGCAGTGCATTCTACTAGCCAGTAGCTGAAATCTGCCCAAGTTGCCTATATCCCTGGCTCTTTCTCAGTTTTGGTATTCACACAGAGCTGAAATTAATCTTCTGATCAGTGTGAAGCCATCCTGAAATCCAATTTAATTATAATATTAGCTTAAGCAATATAATGCCCTTTGAAACTCATAAGCACTGAACTTAAGTGACATCTGGGACTTAGTGGCCCAGGTGGTGGTACACAAACTGGTGCAATCAATATACAAAACATCTTCAGACCTGGTTTGACTACACTCTTACCTTTTCCATTCATATCTGCAATGCATTAAATAAAACTATTTCTTCACTTCATGACTGTAACAGCAATAACATCTTAACCAAATAGGGTAGGGCATGCAACTGACAAAAAAAGCTCAATTTTCTACTGACTATTCCATACCCATCATTAGCTCTACCTCTTCCAAAAAAAAAAATAAAAATAAAAAAGAATTTCAAACACTTCAAAATTGCATTTACCACTGTATTGCTGGAGTCAAAGGGAAGCTTCAAGGTTGTTCTGCGATCAAGCATGCAGACTGGTTTCTAAATAGCTACAGATTCGTATTTCTTGCAGGCACCTTCAATGTGGACTATCATAAGGCCTTACTTCATGTTACTCCTGTGAAACAGCATCAAGATCACCTGTCTCTACTTTCTAATGCTCTTTGCTCTTAACATCCTCATTTCATTTTTTTCTAAGCCAGAGCTTTGTCTCACTTAAGCCCTAATACTTGGAAATCTTTTCCAGATACTACTTTGCCAGCTTCTTGCTTTTTCATCTTTTTGCAAAAAAGAAAACTACTCCTGCAGCAACAAAAGTGAAAGTAAATGTACTGGATTTGTAATGTAACATCCCACACTTTCTCTACTGACTGTATTACCATACAAGGACTGCTTTCTGAAGCATTTTCTCTGGAGCAGTACTATGTACTTCTTTGTATACCGTTATATCAAGTCTGTACTACTGTTTGTGCACTTTCAAGTTGTATTAGTCACTGCTTTGTAATTATGTCAGTCTGAAGGTTTTACTGAAATTCTGACTAAAAGGTCTCAGGTAGTCCAGTTCACCTACCTGCTACCTAAATAAAAGGTTTGGCCTCTTGGGAGTAGGTCTGTTTTCCTCCATCAAAGTTCATGTTACCCTATATACATAAATAATTAAAAAAGAAATCCTTCCTAACAGCTGCCACATTATGTCTTCACCTGCTCTCATCTTTTCTGAAAGAAATAACAGGCTGTATGGGGAGGAATGGCACACGGTTAGAGATGCAGCAATGGAGCACCCCCTCAAAATTAAGTTAAATGAAATGTAAAAAATGTGAATAATAAAACATCCAAAATGGCAACAACATTTTCTGAAAGTGGTGCTGACCCACAGTAAATTAAAGGAACTGCAAGGATAGCTCCAAGCAATGATAAACCCCAAGGTGTCTATCACATCCAATACTACTATTCAGACCCTTTGCAGATGCAAGGGCTACCCCTCGACACATCATTATCAGGACGTTCGCTACTCCACACACAAGACTTGCTCACTAAGTCAGAGCACCAGAAAGGGAAATATCCACCAAACATTTTGGGATGATGAAAAAGGAAAACAATTCCCCTCCTCCTTCAAAACATGAAACAGACTGCACAGCAGTTTTAAGAACAAATTTGGGTATGATTCAGAAACTCCATGGAAACAGTTTGTTCTTAATGGGGGACAGCCTCAGAGTTCCAATACAGACAAATTGCAAAATGAGATCATACATGCAAACCATATGAGTAACAGTAGTCATATCAATACGGTTGGTGCAAAATAAGCAATTTAGCAAAACTAAACCAAGTGTTTTAACAGAAAAATAAAACCTGAACATGAAATGCCAAATGCTTTCTGGGACAGTGTCATTTCAGAAAAATGATCAAGCAGTGAACAAAATGATAATACACTAAGCACAGGTCAGACTGACAGATCAGCTTTACTGGAAAAGCTCACTCAGACTCTGCCACAGATTGCTGTAAGGGAAAGGCTGGTTTTTGCTTTCTTTTATTTAGTATTCCTTTACTGCCTTCTATATTTGGGTTTATCTTCTTTACAATGTTTGACTTGTATTCGGCTTTACGTTGCATATTTACTCTAGGAGAGAGAGAGACCACAGCTATACCTCTTGTGGGTCACACAGAAATTAACTTTTCCCTACTCTGGTGTTGCTGAGTTTTTAAACTCGTGTCTTTCTAGTTGCTTATGTTAATTTGGCCACATATTTCCTTCCATTTTCTCTGTCATTTGCTATTGTAAGCACAAAGTTATCATTTTGTGAAACCACTCCTCTTCAGCTATTTGAATTTATTGTCCATTCCACTGTATTCAGTAGAGCCAGAATACAAAGTGACCACACCCCCTTTCAATCTATCTTGCCCTTTTAAAAATTATGACTTTCCACTTAGATAGCTAAAGCTTAAATTACCCCCCCCCCCCCTGCAAGTTTAACTGCTTAGTGCACACTGCAATTCTTAGAATTTTAGCCTATTTTTCTATCTTAGCTTTAAAGTCTGCAACATCTAGTCTAAGACCATCAATTACTGGAGAGCCCACATTCTGCCTCTCAGCAGTCATCTTGGGATTTGTGCTTCTGTTTTGCTCCTGTTGAGAAAAGGGGCACGGGGATGTTATTTCCTGGAAACTGCTGATCCCCAGAAGCCTAATAACTGCTTAGAGGTGCCAGCTTGGAATTTGTGCTTATATTTTCTTCTTGGTGAGAGAAGGACCAGAATGCATTCAATCCTGACTGGTTCTGACTGGGCAGTAAGTGTCTGTGTTGGACTTTTCTGATTGGCCTGGTTGCTATTTAAGGCAACTAACAAGAAAAGGCTACAAGAAGCCAACAGATAAGACTTTAGATCACTAAAGAGCCTGTGACCTGCTTCTCGTCTTTGGATTGGTGTTACTATTTTGCTTCTGGTGAGAGAAGTACCACAGGAGCATTGTTTCCCACCAGCAAAGCTGTGGTGAGAACAGCAACAGTAACAAAGGTGAATCCCCTCTTTTCGTCATTCCTGACAAAGCTAATTCTTTCTTTTCTGCAAGTACTGCTCAACTTGCTGATGTCTAACCTAATTCCAGGATATCTCCCAACGTACTTCTTCCATAAATCAAGGTCTACTTATTAGTTTCTCCACAAGTGTTTGTCAGTGTCCTCTATAAACTCAGACACCTTGAGCTGACTTTTGTCCTATAAAAGCATCCTTGAAATTTCACAAATACCTAGTTGCACACAGGGCAGCTAGTTTGCAGTGACAGACACTGCCCCAAGAGTTGCAAACCAGATACTCCTGACATTACTTTATTTTCACACTGCAACTCTAATAAGTAAAAAGGGCCTGTTGCCACGCATATGAACTTTCCTACTATCGCCATTACTAGCTTGGTGGACATAGGCATCCTGCCTGCAGCAGTGTAGAGATTGCCTCATGTTTACCAACGACTAGTTACTTCTCAAAAAACTGATATGGTATGTGAGAAACATATTTACACAATGTTACTGGAGGCAAAGCTCTTGCATAAAAGTGCTCCTAATGTCAATCATGTTGTCAGTAGTACATATACACAGTTCATAGCAGAACATAGTCCCATATATGCTGATGCACTTAAATGCAAATTTACTAAACACTCAAAACCTCCTAGATGAAATAAACATAACAAATACCGTCAGTAGCCCTGAATGCACTCTTTCAGAACACCCACATCAACACACAGAGCTACATTTCATGGAGCCTCTACTTCTAAGCCCATAAGGCAAGTCACCACACAATCTAACATTCTGGTCATTGCAGACTCAATTGTGAGACAGACTGATGTCCCTCTCACAGGCTGAGTAAGGAGAAAGTCACACTCAGTTGCTCATCAGGGACCAGGATCCTTAACTTGTGCACACACACACAGGTCACTGGACCACAAATACCAGTATGACTCATATCCATGTGGCTGCAACTGACCTGAGACATACCTCCCTAGACTATATGAAGATAGAGGTCATGGAGCTCAAAGAATGTGTGGCCCAGGCTGATATGAGCCTAGCACTGAGCAGCATTTTACCTTCTTCAGCAATGATGCCACAATACAAAAAGAAGACAATGGACTTCAATAATTGGTTTAGTTTCTGGTGTCATTCTACGAGGGTGCAACATTTGTCAGTATGGAAGGAGATGGTCAACAGACCCAAGCTGCTTTTCCAGGGATGGTCTGCACTTCTTCTCCCTCTAGGCTTCTGAATACAAGCTAAAACACTATCATCCCCCCACAGTGGCTTTTTTAGGCAATGCCAAACTGAAAGTACTTACGACAGAGCAAATCAAAACCAAGAAAATCTAAAGATGTTGCTGCTCAATGCTAGGAATCTAAACAGAAAACTCCATTGCCTACAAGCCCTGCTCACATTAGGGGATACTGATGTCTGCACAGTTACTGAGACATGGTTTAAGACCGTGGAAAGTACATTGGCAGTGCAAGGCTATAATGCCTTCCACACATTTAGACCATCTACTACACAGACAGGGACTAAAGGCAGAATAGTCTCGATTTACATCAGAAATAAATATACCTCAAGGCTGGTCCAACAGGACAATGCACTTAAGCTTCTCCACGTTCAAATCACCATAGACAAAGTCCCATACCACTTCCTTGAAAGCAGGGCTTGGGAGGTGAAACATTTACAAGCTTGAGCCTGGGAGATGAACCATTTACAGGTTGCCTGTGTCCATTAGAGACATAGGTGCCAAACCATGGATGAATTTCCTGTTCCCCATCCAATTCTCCAGACTGCACTTGAATTGGGTTAGGGACAAATTCTGCTTCACTTGGATGGGAAGCCTGTTCCACTGATGGAGTAATCTCTGGATACATACCTGTCTCTCCAGCAGGTCCTATTTATATCAAAGGCAAGGTTTAAGTCTTTAGAATGGGTAATTCTGGTGGTATTTTGCTGATCTGCAAGAGGTCCATCAGAGTGGGGTCTGACAATGCCCTGTATTGCCAGGCATAGATCTCCCCTCAAAAGCCTGCAGGAGACAGAATACAGGGATAGAGCCTTGAGGGGGTCTGCATCGGACATTTTACTTAAGCCCTGTATTCTTTTAGTGAGGACCCTCTGTGGATGTTCCAATTGTTGGATATGCCTGGTTAGGACTAAAATCAATCTAATTTCATGGTGAATAGTACTGAAGCACAGTACAGCACCTTTATGAGACAAATAGTGGTACCCAGATGGTAAATTTCGCCACATGAACAAAGGCAGATAGACTGAAAAGCATAATCCTAGCAAATCAGTACCTCTGCATCTTATCAGTTTTGGTAGAAATCCACACCTCATAAGTAGGCAAGTGGTCACTAATGAGTCTACCCCATTACAAATGACAAGATAATTCTGCTCAAAGTAAGCTGTTACGTGCCAAATCAAAAGTTGTCCCATGTCCAATAATGTTGTCATGTCTTACTGCTATTTATCAAATGGGTGAATCCATAAAGCTAAAGTGGTGGATGAATGGATTTAACTTGACTACCAGATGAGGTAGTTATCCCATGTAATAAGTTGTGTTTTCACTATGGTGATGAGCAAATATACAGCCTTCCAGTGTCCCGTCTTTAATAGATGTACTATAGGCAAGCTATTGCAACCTTACTGCTTTTCACATACATGACAACACACACTAATCTGCCTGGAGTATGGAATAAGAATTTTACACAAGAAGCAGGTGAACTTTGTCTTTCAAGATTAACAATGCCACTGATTCCTTCACACATTGCAGCTGCACTGGGTGCAAGTGAAAGTTCATCAAGATGAGCTAAACTCAAAGAAACAAGTTCTCAGATGCTGTTCTGAGAGGCAGTCAGGAATGCTGCCGTTCTGAGAGGCAGTCAGGAATGCTGCCGTTCTGAGAGGCAGTCAGGAATGCTGCCGTTCTGAGAGGCAGTCAGGAATGCTGCCGTTCTGAGAGGCAGTCAGGAATGCTGCCGTTCTGAGAGGCAGTCAGGAATGCTGCCGTTCTGAGAGGCAGTCAGGAATGCTGCCGTTCTGAGAGGCAGTCAGGAATGCTGCCGTTCTGAGAGGCAGTCAGGAATGCTGCCGTTCTGAGAGGCAGTCAGGAATGCTGCCGTTCTGAGAGGCAGTCAGGAATGCTGCCGTTCTGAGAGGCAGTCAGGAATGCTGCCGTTCTGAGAGGCAGTCAGGAATGCTGCCGTTCTGAGAGGCAGTCAGGAATGCTGCCGTTCTGAGAGGCAGTCAGGAATGCTGCCGTTCTGAGAGGCAGTCAGGAATGCTGCCGTTCTGAGAGGCAGTCACGATTGCTGCCGTTCTGAGAGGCAGTCACGATTGCTGCCATTCTGAGAGGCAGTCACGATTGCTGCCATTCTGAGAGGCAGTCACGATTGCTGCCATTCTGAGAGGCAGTCACGATTGCTGCCATTCTGAGAGGCAGTCACGACTGCTGCCATTCTGAGAGGCAGTCACGACTGCTGCCATTCTGAGAGGCAGTCACGACTGCTGCCATTCTGAGAGGCAGTCACGATTGCTGCCATTCTGAGAGGCAGTCACGATTGCTGCCCTTCTGAGAGGCAGTCACGATTGCTGCCCTTCTGAGAGGCAGTCACGACTGCTGCCATTCTGAGAGGCAGTCACGACTGCTGCCATTCTGAGAGGCAGTCACGACTGCTGCCATTCTGAGAGGCAGTCACGATTGTTGCAGCATGCCCTATACAATGCAAGACTTGATAGGCGTTATCAAGGGCAATACCCTCTTGTTGCTTTACACTTCTTCTCTAGTTGTCAGTGAGCTACTAACTAGGATGCTTGGAAAAGCCTAAAAGTAGACTGAAGGTGACACTGGGAGTCACAGATCATTACAGGTGATGAACACACATTCCTTCTGTTGCTGATCTACAATGATCTCCTAGGAAGGGTGTCATAAGAGTACCAACACTGATGAAGTGGACATGCAAAATATCCGGTCAAAGTTCTTCCTTGATTCTTTGTAAGGGGAAAACCTAAAGCTATGCCACCCAGTGTGGCACATTCAAAAGCAATGCGAGTCTAACCCTCAGTGTCAGTGCAATCAGAGAGACGGATGTGGAACCAAATGAAGAAGCCATCACAACAGTTAATGACATACTGACCAACACCAAAACCAGAGTTCTGCACCCTGTCCAGAGTCTTGTTCAAAAGAGAACTTGAAGTAGGACAAGTCAGACAGGTCATGGTCTAAAGTCAAAGTCAGAGAAAATTTAGCCCCCTTTTTGTTCTGGATTCCTTATCGATCAATACAATAAAAATACATAACTGTGTCTGTGACTTGTGATGAGCTGAAAAATGCACAAAACTCTGCCTCAGAATGTTTGGTCAAACTGCCACTCTACTACTCACCTGGATTACAGGCGGGTCTCGTCTATCTTAGAAGCTAATGAGACATAATACGGGTGACATTAACATAGGTTTCACATGGTGCCCCAGTCTACATCTCAGTGGGAAAACATTAGTATGTCTCCTAAGTGTACAACAAAAGTGTAGAAGGTGCAGTAATTTTGTATAGAAGTGTTTGCATGGGTATCTGTATACCCTAAATAGACTTCAGAGATGATATTTTCCCTTAGGAAATTAGCAAAGATAGGGGTAACTTTAAACTTTTTTGGACTGAAATGAGTTTAACCTTTTGTGGTGTGAAGCTAGAGGCACCACACCAATCTATCAAATAATTCTGACTGCAAGTAGGTGCACAGAAAACAGACGAGGGAGTCAGAATCTGGTGCAGAAAATAATCAAAGAAGCATGACATGATATGGTTCCATAATTATGATAATCCTTAACTTGCTAAATACAAACACCTGAGCCAGCAGCAGGGATTTTTTACTCTAGTTCTTCCTCCTCCAATATTATTACAGTAGCTTGCACATGGTACTGGATTACAGTTTTTCCTCTAGTCCCTATAGTAATTAGGTCACCAGACGTCTTTTGAATTTTATATTTTCCCTGTAGACTCCCTTCCTAACATAAATACATTTTGTTTCACTTTTTCCATCAATCTACAGTGGATATAGAAAGTTTACACACCCCTGTTAAAGCCAGGTTTTTGTGATATAAAAAAATGGGACCACAATAAATCATTTCAAAACTGTTCCCACCTTTAATATGACCTATAACCTGTACAATTCAATTGAAAATCAACTCTATTAGGAGAAAAAATATAAAAAAATAAATAAAAAAAACTTACAATAAGCTAGTTGCATAAGTGTGCACACCCTTAAACTAATACTTTGTTGAAGCATCTTTTGATTTAATTACAGTATTCAGTCTTCTTGGGTAGGAGTCTATCAGCATGGCACATCTTGACTTGGCAATATTTGCCCATTCTTCCTTGCAAAAGTGCTCCAAATCTGTCAGACTGCGAGGGCATCTCTTCTGCACAGCCCGCTTCAGGTCATCCCACAGATTTTCTATTGTATTTAGGTCTGGGCTCTGACTGGGTCATTCCAAAACATTAATTTTCTTCTGATGAGGCCATTCTTTTGTTGATTTGGATGTATGCTTGGGGTCATTGTCGTGCTGAAAGGTGAAATCCCTCTTCATCTTCTGCTTTCTAGCAGACACCTGAAGGTTTTGGACCAAAAGTGACTGGTATTTGGAACTGTTCATAATTCCCTCCACTGCCACCACCATGCTTCACCGTGGGGATGGTGTTCTTTTGGTGATGCGAAGTGTTGCTTTTGTGCCAAACGTACCTTTTGGAATTGTGGCCAAAAAGTTCAACCTTGGTCTCATCAGGCCATAACACATTTTCTCACATGCTTTGGGAGACCATGTATTTTTTTACAAATTTTGCCCGGGCCTGGATGTTTTTCTGTGTAAGAAAAGGCTTCCTTCTTGCAACCCTACCCCATAGCTCAGACATATGGAGAATACAGGAGATTGTTGTCACATGTAGTACACAACCAGTACTTGCCAGAAATCCCTGCAGCTCCTTCAGTGTTGCTGTAGATCTCTTGGCAGCCTCCCTGACCAGTTTTAGTCTTGACTTTTCATCAACATTGGAGGGACGTCCAGTTCTTTGCACTGTCACTGTTGTCCCATATTTTCTCCACTTTTTGATGACTGTCTTCACTGTGTTCCATGGTATATCCAAGGCTGTGGAAATTTTTTTGTACCATTTTTCTGACTGATCCCTCTAATGCTTTGTAAGCTCTCTGTGAACCATGGCTTTTGTTGTAGCAGGCAACTGAGTAAATGTCAGGAAAATCCTACTAGGACAGCTGAACTTTATTTGGGGTTAATCAGAACCTCTAATTGTTGGCAGGTGTATACGCAAGAAGACTGAATGCTGTAATTAAATCAAAAGGTGCTTCAAAACAAAGTATTAGTTTAAGGGTGTGCACACTTTTGCAACCAGCTTATTGTAATTTTTTTATTTATATTTTTCCCCTAACAGATTTGTTTTCCAACTGAATTGTACAGGTTATAGGTCATATTAAAGGTGGAAAAAGTTTTGAAATGATTTATTGTGGTCTAATTTTTTATATCACAAAAACCTGGCATTTTAACAGGGGTGTGTAAACTTTTTATATCCACTGTATTTAACCATAGCTCCCTTACTATATAAATGCATTTAGGCTACCAGCTGCCCATACCGTGGCAGTCTCACTAATATCTACTACAAGTGTTATAGCTTAATGGACAAACACATTTACTACCAACATACCTGGAATTAGGCTCTTCCAGCTCTGTTCGCCCTTCGCTACCCTCGGGATCAATCTGCTCCCCTACCCCCAATTCTCACCCACCCTCAGGCTCCTGAACTTTATACCTAACTAGCCACTCCCCTAAGCCTCTCTTTCACATCAACCTCATTTCTCTATATCCACTCCTCTTCTCACTCTCTTAAATCCACATCACCATCTACCTTCACTCCACATCACCTCACCTCACTCAATATCAAAATTGTACTATCTCCTCAGGCTAATACCCACTACCTAATCCCCCCACTCTAACCACAACCTACATAAAGTGTAGCCACACCTAAATCCCTACTCACTCTGTAAAGATGCCTACTAAAACTTCACAATACAGCAACACTTTGAACAAAACGTGGCCCCTAACCTTTACATTAATAAGCCATGCCATCACCTCATACTTAACCTCCTATCACTGCACAAGTGAGTCAAAATTTCAGACTAAATCCCCTACATCCCTTACCCATTTACAGCACAAACCAGCCTTCTCAGTAATATCGCCTATCTACATCTCAAATCTTGACCTTGCCACATTCAAAGTAACCCCACACCAACTCAACAACCACAGTTCCTCAAAAATTAACGCATCTATAATCAAATTCCTAAAAAGTATAATCCAAATAGCATCCTGAATCATACTTCGCAGAGACGTGGACCCAAACCCTGGCTCTACAAACAACAACCCCCCTCCCCACCACCCCGCTACCAGACAAACATTCTAACCTCCCCCAGGAAATCAGCAGTCTCCTTATAGGCAATATAAACATAAGGAGCATAATGAACAAAATCCCAGAGCTAAACGCTACCCTGGCCCTCTACTCCCCTGACATAGTCCTCCTCACAGACACCTGGCTAAAACCACTAAACAGTAATAATGACTTTGTTCCACCTGGTTACAATGTTCTTACACAAGACAGAATATCCAAAAGAGGTGGAGGCATTGCTCTCCTCTTCAAAAACAACACGACCATTGAAATGTTAGTCAACGAACAACCCAAGTTCAATAATGCAAATACTTTGTTCACTAAGCTGAAAATCAACTCAAAACAACACTTATATGTAACTGATACCTAAATACCCCCCAGCAACAACATTAACACAGTAGAATGCATTCTAAACTGGACATCCCAAAAATTTCTCCAAGAAGCGGTCATACTAGGTGATGTTAATATCAACTGGTCCTCCTGTAGCTTGCTCCACCCCACTAACCTACACGGTTTCACTCAACTAATCAAAACCACAACATGGGTAGATAAAGTATCAAAAAAGGAGTCCATCCTAGACTGAATCCTTAATAATAGACCATCTCATTCCTACCTCTCAGGCTCCCTTCCCAGACACCCTCAACGACCACCTTCCCACATTTATAATTAGACACCAAGTGAATCCATTAAAATCATCCACCCTCCAACATATCCGGTATATAAAGAATTTCAAAACCCATGACTTCATATCTGCACTTAATCAATGCAACTGTAGACCACTCTCATCTCCCACCTTGGAAAGTGCCGTAGACTACTTCAATAACACTTTTCTAAACATTCTAAATCATCTTGCCCCTGTCAGAACTAAATCTAATTATGCCCACTGACTGGCCAGAGATACCAGTCTACTACTACAACAAACAGATAAAGCAAAATCATGGGATGCATGATGTAAAAATAAAACTCAAACTAATAGACATACCAGGAACTAAGGAACAAAGCCAAAAAACAAATTAGGAGACACAAAAGGAACCATTATATAGGTATTCAAACCAAACACAAAAATAACCCACAAAAATTCTGGGCTGTCATTAATAAAATCCTACAACCAGGAGAGAACAGTACTCCACCCCCCCACCCCCAAACATTGACACCACCACCACCAATAATACTGCCACCCAATTCAACGAACATTTCACCAAATCGATCCTGGTCTTCGCCAAAAGTAGTTCTCCCACTTCACAGCCAAATCTATTTTCTGTGCCAGCAGACCAAAACCTCTTCTCCTTGCAGCCTGTCCCAACAAGCACAATATATAAATACCTAAATAGACTTAAACCCACAACTCTGGCGGCCAACAAACTACCAGCAGAATATCTAAAGATCACAGCCAAATCCAGCTCTTACCCAGTCTCCAAGCTCATTAACCACTCTATCAGAACAACGCGTTCCTTCTCTGTGGAAAATATATACAATACAATACAATCCACAAAGGAGGTAACTCTGTGAAACTATCTAATTACCGTCCAATTGCCATTATATCCCACTTATCTAAAATCCTTGAAATATGTATATGTTCCCAAATAATGCACTCCCTCCTCACTAATAAACTGCTAACCAACACCCAAGCACAAATTCTGCCCCAATCACAGTACTACCACAGCCCTTATGAGCTTTACCAACACAGTAAAATAACATTGAAACAATAACCTAGAATCCACTGTATTCCTAGATCTCTCCAAGGCCTTCAATACTGCCTCCCATCCCAAACTCATTTCTGCTCTCTGATCTTAATCTCCGCCACTCCACACTAGCGTGGTTTCAAGACTATCTAACCAACCAACAAGCAGCAAAATGGCAAATCTCCTCATCTCCTCTCTTACCCATCACCCTAGGAGTCCCCCAAGGATCCAAAATATTCTCAGCCAATAACACATGTCCAACACACCAAACTTCTAGGGGTTATCATAGATCACAACAAGAAATCAGATATGCACATTGCACATACAATAAAGAAAGTCTACAAAAACCTTGGAACCCTATATAGATGCAAAATGCACCTCACCAATGACAGTAAAGCCACCATCGCAAGAAGCCACCTACTATCCACACTCCTCTATGCCTCTCCCATACTCATCAAACTAAACAAAGCAGACTTTAACAAATAAACAAACACCTGCTACAATAAAATATCTAGGTTTGCTACTGACTCACCCTTCAGGACACATCACCACATAGCAATCAAGCAACTATCCTGGCTAGAATTACCCAACCTGCTCACATATAACCAGCTTACAACAGCCCACCAAATTCTATATTATCCCAATAGAGTTCCTTCAAGGTCTACTTAATATCTACTCTAACAAATGCCTATTGAGATCTACCAATAAAGTACTGGCTGACACAAGCAAAAGCAAAAATAGCTCTGAGGCCTCTGTTTTCCATTTTTGTTGCAAAAGCATGAAATACCATCCCTAAAGTATTAGGACCACTGAAAACAAAAATAATTTCAAAAAACTCCTCCGGTCCCATTTGCATAGTTCTTGGTTATGTAATTGTTCTGACCCTGGGTAGCTTCATTTAATTAGATCATATCATACCTTAACCTTCTATGAAAGCTTGCAACAACTCCTTTGTATACTCACTGTGTGCTTACTGTACTAGCCACTGATGAATGTAACCAAATGACTGAACAAAATGTCCTTTCAACTGTATTGTTTATCGTAACACACTGAGCTCCTTATAGTATATTTACTTTTTGCTCCTTTCTGGACCTTGAAGCTGTACTTTATTAACTTTGACTCTGTACTGTACTTTACTAACATGTGTATTGTATTTACTGTATTTGCTGTACTAATCTTTGTGGAGCTTTTCTCCCCGGGCCTCTGCTGAAAACTGGATGCATGTCCAGTCGAACTTCCCCGGTAAACAAATGTAAAACAAAATAAATAAACCAAGGTACTAGGAGCAAATAATTTGGGAAGAAAATGTACTAGAGAAAGATGATGCAAAGCAGAAGTGTGGACTGCTGGTTAGAAACTGCCTTTCCTATAGGCAAAGAGAGAAGGACGGTAGAGTGTTAAGTGAAAGACCTGCTCTGGTAGAGATTTTAAATCGGTCTAGAACAGAAGCTGATGTTGACATAAGGCATTAAAATACGGCATGATAACTATAAAAATCAATCAGATGACGCTAGAAAATACTAGGGAGTGAGCATGGAAAGGCGATATACAAAGGAACAGTGGGAGAACATTTGCAAATCTCCTAAGTGTAAAACAAAGTCTAGATTTTTCCGTGGGTATCTGTATACCCCAAACAGACTTCTGAGATATTTCCCCTTAGGAAGGCAGCAAAGAATGGGTTAACTGTAAACTTTTTTTGGACTGTAATGAGTTGGCATATTTTAAAAATTCCCTCCCTACAGAATACTTTGTCAGAAATTTTAGGTGAGCAAATTATGGCAACTAAGAAACTGGTTCTTTGAGCTGGGATATAGAAACTGAATTGCCTTGATACAGTAAGGTCTAAGTTTAATGTTACTGGCTGCCAAAAAAGCAATTACTAGACAACGGAAATCAAAGTCTAAACCAACTGTAACAGAAATACTGAATGTTGTAAAGAAGATAAAAATAGAGGTCAGATCTTTAGAGAAAGGGAGGAGAAAACTACATAGAAATAAAATGAATTTGTGAGAACACCACATGCAGCGTAATGTTCAGGTGGAGTAAAGTTTCAGGAAAGGCAGGACATGAGCAACTTATGTAATGCTGGCATAAATGATAACTCTTAAAGAAAACCTATGGATAATGTTGGAGAATGAAAAATGTCTACAATGGTTTTTATTCCTCTCTACTGATGTATACGTATTTATGTCACGACTCAATATACATACATTTTTTAAAGTGCTAAAAAATCCTAAACAAGGATCATAAAGAATGGATTATATGGAAGTGATGTCATAATGCCTGTGTCTGTCTCAAATCAGGAACCTATCACCAATGAATCTCCCATCAAAAACATATTCATAAGGGAAGGAAAATTCACAGTTCAAGTAGATCTATGTAAAGTGCAGAACAGCGGGGATCAGGAAATTGACCCTACTCCCCACTGTAGTGCCATCTTGGAGTTGGTATATATAATTTTCAGGGGGTGGGGGGATAGAGGGGTATTTGCAGAGGGTCGGGGTAGAGGGGTTATTACTCCCCTTGCAAAAACGTAGATTTTTTTTTTTTAAACATCTGAGTTTTCAGAAACTCAAAATATGTTTATTAACCATATGGCATGGTGCTTAAGGTGTTTGCCTCATATGCCTAAGCTGCAAGGTCTGATTCTTACCTCTCCTAAAAACTCACAGATTAAAGAATTGATTGATATGAATTGTGAGTTATTAAAACTCTAATATGATATAAATCTACACATACGCTATAAATAAACATGATAGTTTTCTTCTCAGTCAGTTTAGAACAAAATCCTACACAATTCTGTTTGCTGCATCAAGCATTTCAAAATGGAATATTTGTAAAATCTGTTGGCACATCAAGACAGCCAAATGGGTAAAAATGACTGGAATAAACGTGTACTTTGATAGGCACACAATGTTTCATGCAAGCCAACTAAACTCAAACAAACCTTTTCAAGGAGAACTTTCAAGTCCCTCACAGAAATGATTAACTGATCATAACTACAATGATACAGTTATACCCCTGTATAATATGAATGTACTACTATCACAGCAACACTGAATTGCAGATTGGTAGCTTAATGAAATAAAGTCGAATAAGGAAGTGTTCCAGATTTCCTGTCAGCATTTCTCACATGTTGTTTTTATTATAGGAACCAGACTTGCTTTTGTAACACTAGTGATCAACACTCAATTGTGCATTCACTAGTGTGCGGGTGATTGTTTTTTTTTCCAGAAGGATGAATTGCTGGTCTAAAAAGGATTTCCCCTTTCTGCATGATGGTATGATCTTGAACTTATTTGTATAAACAGTGAGGTGTCAGGGGTGTAGCTTCCAATATTGGGAGTGCAGAGGGCTTATCCTCCTGCAAAAATGCTTTTTTGGTGACTATTTTGTTCCCAAATGGTGTTTTCATTTGGTTACTTTTGCTCATTGGTAATCCTAATTGCATGAAGCACTCACAAACAAGTCAAATGCTTATCAGGAAGCCATTATTTTTACTTTAAGTGTGTATGTATTTGCACTGCAAGAAAGATTCTACAGTGCAAAACAAAGCAGGACAATCTCTGATCCAGCATGGGTTAAAACTTTCCTCAAATAAAACACAACTAAGACAAGCATTATGCAGCATTACAAAACATGCAATACTTCTTTTCAAATAAACATATCTAGCATCTCTTAACAGAATCTTGTGTTTTCCCATTCAAATTCATCACATCAGTACTGACTGTATCATGTAGGAGAAGAACTGGGAAAAACAACCTCCTTGGATAAAATACCAAACTAGTACAATGGTTGATATAGACAGCACTAGTTTCACAAAAATCAAAATCATCTACTGAGAAGAAAAAATGACCTAAAAACACAGGGAAAATGCACATCATTACACAGTGGGTACACTTACCAGCATGTACTTCACTAACTCCACCTTGCGGGAAAAAGTGAAGGAACATTTGTCTTTGTTTGAATCAATGGCCTGTGCGATTAACGAGATCCCCTTAATCATGCTGAGCTTCAGTGTCATGTCCTGCACATGAAAAAGTAAACAAAACAAGCATAATCCTATAAAAAACATAGCCAAAGCGACACCAGAGAAAGGACATGAGCGAGCATCCAACACAGAACAGGTGTCAGAAGCTGCTCGTCTGTCTGGGATGAGTCAACTGGCATATCTGAATGGGTTTTCTACTGAAAGCTATAAAAAAAGGTCACTCACAGTAAATGAACTACAGGGAATTAAACCGTTTACAAAACCATGAGGAATGTGGTAAGATTCTAAAAAATAAATTAATTAAGCTACTACAAAATGTCAGCGTCTTTCAAACTGCCAAGTATTACAAAAAAAAATAACAGCCATCCTAAATAAGGTTAAACCACAAATGTGCTTTAAACACAAAATTTTGGGAGCAAAAGTGTTGGAAAGAAAAGGAAAACAAAGGAACTGTCCCCGCTGTAAATGTATTATTCCACATCAACACTGCAGCCCACTGCATGGCATCTGATTGGGGGGGGGGGGGGTGCCAGCATATCAATTTTTTATGCTAAGAACATCTAAAATTTCCAGCTAGTATAAAAGAAGTCTCATATGAACATGCTTTTAACCTTTTTAGGGAAAAAGTAGTACAAAACCGATGAGAATGTATAATCATGAAAGAAGCCTAGAGACAGGTTTAAGTCATTGTTTTGAGTTTAGGTGGATAAATGAGGAAAGTTTACAGGTTATTACATTTTCAAGGTAGGTGTTTAATCAGGACACTTGGAAAATAATACAACGAGTCAGAGTTTTGAGATGCATTCAAACCCTCAAAGTGGGATGTTACAATAAAAATGAGACTGCAAATGTACATGTAACTGAAGTTAAAAACAAAACAAGAGTTAAAAAAATGAATAAAATA
Source organism: Protopterus annectens (assembly GCF_019279795.1). NCBI lineage: Eukaryota > Metazoa > Chordata > Ceratodontiformes > Protopteridae > Protopterus > Protopterus annectens. The sequence goes on from NC_056732.1 coordinate 1,671,181,182, forward strand.
TGTAATTTTTATTGATTTTATGCTTTGTTTACTGGGTTGATCCCTCTAAGACAGTGACCTCATTTTAGGGAGTCCTATGGTAGTATTCACACTGGCTATGGGAAATTTGTCCAGGATACCACAGAAATTCCCCATCGCATTTAAAATAAGTGCCTTAGCATATTTTACATCCATGTGAGCTACCACCAGTTCCTGTAGATGGGGGTCTCAGTTTAACATCTCATCTAAAGTACGCAGCTTTCTTGCTAGCAAAGTATTACCAAATGGGATACAGTGTAGCATGACCTCAATGAGAAGACTTAACATTTAAAAATGTTACCACTAACTTCCCGATAAAATACTTTATAGTTACAATGGGGAATGGAAATTAATGATCCACCATGGGTGAACTTTATACAGACCTAACCTGATGCTACCCATCAGCTTTGGAATGATCCCTGCCATATTTATTATGCCAATCTTAACTGTACAATCAGCTGATCAAATTCTAAAAGTGAGAAGTGGCAACTTTAGTGAAACGGGTTCAGAAATAGACACGGTCAGGGTTATGCATTGTATTGCTAAGACTTAAGGTTTTATCAGTATGGCATTGTGGGGCAACTTCCTGTAATAAATATCTTTTATAATGTACTACTTGATGTATATGCCAGTGACTGCATCCCAGATGTCTTCTTTGTTAAAAGAACAGAGAACAGTCCCACACTTAATAAAAATATCATCCGCCAAGTACATGATTGCAGATGTTAGTAAAAGAAAGAATGAAAGGAAACAATGAAACAAACAGCAACAGCCACACAGTAAGACACAGTAACTCAGAGCTTTAAGGGCTACATTGTAATATGAGTTTTCCATGTGCCTTCTGAAACTACTCAAAGTTTGCTAGTAACTAGGTGGGCCTTCCCACAGATGGAAACAGTAAGTAGGTAATTGTTGCACAATCCTCCCATCCTAGCCTGTGGATAAACTATGTCTCCTTGTTAAAAAATATCCTTCTTGCAACTTTGCACTGTAAATGTATTATCTACCTCATTTGATTTTAAATTACGGCAATGTATCTGATTCCACAATCTGATTAAGAAGGGTGTTTCATGCATTACCACTCTATCTAGTGTAAAAATGCTTAACGTACCTCTGAGTAAATACACTATCCCCTTACCCTCTTCAATATGTCCCTAACACAACATCTCTCGCCTGACAGGTGTTAACCTCTAACAGGTAGTCTGTTCTCTTCAGGCACCTAGATGTGCCTCTGACAACTGCATATTAATTATTTTAACGTGCTTACAGTAAGTTCTTTAGTTTAGCTTTTTAGACCATGCAATATTTTGCTGCCCACCTCCGATTAACCAGTATCAAGAACATCCTGAATACATTTTTATTAAACTTAAAGGCTAATGCATATCTCACCCTTTTTCTTATTAAAAAAGCAAGCTGTAAGAGAAGTATGACAGATGAAAGTCAGAGGCAATCAGGAGCTAAGCCATTTTTTTTATTCTGCTTAATGAGGTACCATACCTTGGTCTCTACCTTTATGCCCAGAACCTAAACAAAAGCACAAAAAGACATGTATGGGTTCAACTTTCCACACAAGAAACAAACAGCCATTTGATAAATACATCCATCAACCCCCAACAAAATAAATTACTTTGCTTATTAATGAAAAAAGTGCCTCTGAAATGGCCACTAAATCTTACTATAAAAGCTGTTAAAAAATAAATAAATAAATAAACAGAAATTCACTTTATTTGCAAAACAAGAAGGCAAGTAAGGTGAAGTCGGTTAATTTACTGCCAACATGACCATCAATTCACTGAAGCAAAAGTACCTCCTTAACTTGTACTGTAAATTTACAGTAGTGTGAGCATACTTACCATAGGCATACATGCTAAACTAAATCATTACTGTAGTACCATTTATACTGAGTGCATAGATGTCACTATGTACCACTATGGTTAGACACTGTGGAGTATAGTATGATGTTTTGTAGAATAGCTTAGACATCAATTCCTTAAATGTATTTTATTTATTTATTTTTTGTTTGTTTTGTTTTCTAGGATAAAACACTGATCTCCATGGACCTTTTTTGGGCTCAGCACGGGATTAATGTCTAGTTAAATGACTTGCAGAATCACACAGTTAGGCAGTGGAGGCTGAGGGAATCAAACCTTGCATCACCGGATCACAGGAAATAGCTCATTAAAGGCATCTTAATCTGCTAAGGCAACTGCTAGCCAGATATAAAATGGCTCTAACAACTGCACTTACACTGCTAGTAAGCTTTGCTTTCAGAAACTTTTGCTATCTTGTTGCACTGTGTCTGATAAGGCCAATCAGTCCTGCAGGGACAATTCCGCAGAAGATTCTTTCAGCTGTTGTCATGGTATTGGGGGGGGGGGGGTCTTTGCAGTTGCAGGGCATCAACTTCTTAGGTTGTACTGACAGCTTCTGACCAGTACAGCATTCTTTAAAGGTGGGCAGCAGCTTTCACTTAATGTCAGTTTATAGTAATTTGGAAAAATAATATGTTCTAGTTTCAACTGGTAACCATTTGGTTTTCTGTATGGTATCACAGCAATGCTTCTCCATATATGATGAATGATGGATTTTCTTCTCTGCTATTTGATGGGTAGCAATATACTCAAGATGTGTAATTTTTGGCTACTGATGTTTGAGTTTCAGTAGTATGCATTTAATAAAAGACCTAACAACAAAAAGTATATAATCTGAGCACTTTTCTACAGCATAAAAAGCTTCTAGCAGGAGGCTAAGGGGTGGATACACCTGTTTCTGAGGGAAAGTAAATTTCAGGAAATGTGGGCAGAGTATATAACAATCTAAACAAAATGGACAAGATAGCAGCCAAAGCCTTTGCAGGCATAGGATGTGAGGCCTTTGCAAGTCCAGGCAGTCCTGTGAGGACCTGGTTTTATCAGTCCCAAAGAACAACAGGTTCGCCAGCAACTAGCTCCAACTGTGGCATCCCCTCAGCAGCCTTTTGGAAGCCAAAAGAGAGATACAGATGCCACAATATTTCCAGACTTCTATGGAATTAATAGGTGCCTCACTGATGGATGACAGTTACTAGGCATCCACAATGGCAACCTGTACATCACATTTTCAGAACCAACCCCCGACCCTAGGTGTTTAACAATTTTTTGTTCAACAGGCTACAAGACATGAAAATTATTTTTTTACTTGTTTGTTAACAGGGTCAGCCTACTGGAGACGCAAGTGCTTCTTCTTAAGGGTAACTAGGCAGCACTGTCATGTTAACTGATTTGCTCAAAACCATGGCATAAAAATGAGGCTCAAGGAATCAAACTAGGATTAACGGATTAAACTTTGAAACTTGTTAGGAGTTTTCTCCTACATGTGTATTAATCTTCTGAGCTAAACTGACTAGAGTTTTGACTGACTGTTTCCACTCTGAAAAGAAAACCCAATACAACAGGACCATCTGCAATACAGCTCCCTTATGTTACAAATAATACCGCTCTAGTGATAACAATGACTGCCAAAAGTTACGAGACTACTCATCATAATGGTGGCTCTTGCAAACTACGGCCCAGCTGCAGGCACCTGAACAACTAACATGAAGCACTACTGCTCCTCAGCATGTTGAAAGTTCCAGATACTAAACTTTGACCGTACACCATTTTCTGATCCCTTATGTAGAAGGATAGTACTACTTCAACTAGATCTTTCATGCCTAAACCCTGAAGGCTTGAGTGAAACAGCACCTCTAAATAAAAAACAAAAACTGAAGATGAAGACATCAAAAAACAGAAGGACAGGCAGAAGAAATCTGACTTGTATCTAGAAAATTGCCTTAAAACTCGACAGTAGTGGTGTACACTCTCAGGAAGTACAGCTGTGTTAGGAACGTACTGTAATTGTACATCTGAGTGTATTTTAACTGTTGTAGTCCTGCCACTTCCACTTAGGATTCCTGTCCACAGTAGCCAGATATCTAACAGACTTCCACAGCTCTTCTCTTGCCAGGCCTGGTGGCCTCCCTTGCACACAGATACCAGGACATTGGTGGAGTAAAGGGATATTGGTTTGCACAATCTTCAGATGCTTCTTGCCCTCAGCAGGTGCATGTCTGCTCCCTGAGCCACACCACTACCAACCCGCAGATGATCTAGCCTAGGCAGGAGACTCCACAAGCAAAATAACCCTAAAAATGCCTCTCCAGTCTACCACTCAACTCTGACTAGGGGAGTAACAGGTCAAATGGAAGAGAGGAAAGGTATGGTCCAGGTACCCATTCCAACTCAAAGATATCCTAGTGAAAGAAGAAAAAAGGGGAAGTGGTTCAGGTAAACACCTTCAAGTATCTGGGAGGGGTGGTTGAGGAGAAGGGTAGTCTGAATGAAGAGGTCAAAGCTAGAATCAGAGGGGCTACAGCCAAATGGCAGAGTATCAGGTGTAGTCTATGCCAGAAGAATGCCAAAGAAGCTGAACAGCAAGGTGTACAAGACAGTGGTGTGACCAGTACTACTGTATGGTACAGAAACCTGGGCAGTAAAGGCAAAACAGTTGAAGAAGCTAGAGGTGATGGAAAGGAAGTGCCTGAGAAAGGTGGTAGGATGCACACTGTGGATGGCAGACAAAGAAACGAGGACATAAGAGCTGAAGCAAAAGTAGCTCCAACTGCAGAAAAGATCAAAGAGAACAGATTACGGTGGTTTGTTCATGTGTAGAAAAGCAGAAGACAATCTGATGAGGAAGATTTGGGACAGACATGAAGAAAGTAAGAGGAAGCGAGGACGTCCAGCAAAGAGGTGGATGGATTGTGTGAAAGAAGATCTGCGACAGTCAGGTATGAGTACTGAAGAAGGCAGGAGTGTGGCACTAAATCAAGAGAGTTGGCGACAGTTAACACGATATCCTGACCCCATGTAGAAAAATGGGGAAAAAGGGGGCTGATAAGAAAAAAGGGGGAGGGTAACGGTACTGCAACAGTGAATATCTTGAACCACCTACAATTGTGGCAAGTTCCTAACATGCTTGACCTATGCTTTTTAAAATTCACTGTAGAAGTACAGACTCTTGGGATAGCAAACCAGAGGGTGGCTGGCCTGATGGAAGAGCAGATGTCTGACAAAAAACTTGCCATGGCCTTAAAAACACTAGCCAAGTTCTAATGTTTTGTTTGTTTGACATTTGTTGGCAGGGAAGTGTCCAACTGAGCCAAAGCCCTTTTTCAATGGAGTCCTGGGGAGAGAAGCTCCACAATTATTAACGTTCAAAGATTAATGAAACAGATGTAACAAACTTGCATACATTATTGAAATGATACATAATTGAGTAAAATACAGTAATACAGGAAGCCTTTGTACACTTTGCTAAGATTACAGACAGCAGCAGTATCCGTGAGTATTTAAAGGCAAGCTATTTCTCAGGAGTAGCCTGTGGTCAGGGAATCTGAGTTTACAAGTTGCAGTATTTCAACATTAAGTCAGTAGAATGGAGTGGAAATGTTTACAAGAAATACTGTAGAGTCAGCCTGGTGGTTAGAGGTCAATTGTCAATGAAAAGCAAGCAGTTGTTTATTAGATACTTCTACAACTTCCAGGTCAAGTCAGAAAGTAGCATGTTAACTACAAGAGATTCTTTTCAAGATACATAGCATAATCAGTTTCAAACAGTTGATGGTCAGTTGACAAAAAGCAGCATCAGTTAGTGCCAGAAGGCTAGGTGTTCAGTAAAGGTATTCATTGAAGATCAAGGTAGCTGTGTCTAAGATGGTCTGAGTAGTAACCCTCTAAGGAAAGCTGTGGTAGTAACTGTGATCCTTACAGAATAAGCTCCCAACTACACCTGGAACAGGCTTACCATTATGATACGAACAAAAAAAGTAACGGAGAGCTATCCATTAGGAAATGAATAAAAAGGCAAATAAACCTCAAACTGTTTCTAGGCTCATAATGATTTGTGAGCTTCTTTCCAGCTGCCGCCATTTTATCTTTCTCCCCATTAAAGCAAGACTTAAATATCTTTAAGGATAATTTCTCAGTTACATGCAGGAATGCAGCACACTGTACCCTTTAGGCTTCTCAGCTTGGTTATTTGTACTGTAAAAATAAAACAAATTTCTGGAATCAAATCTCCCAGCTTTCTGTCAAATATCATACAGCAAGAGAATTCTATGGTACGCATTTGGAGTGCATTTCCATTGCAAAATATTCTTCTGAAAACAAACTTCACAGCAAATATGTTCATCATGTCTACAAACATACTTCCCTCAGTTCTGGCAAACATTTCTCCACATCTGATACCATGGACTATTGGAATGAAAAATAAACAGAGGGGCAACTGGGGTGTAATTTAGCCTTACTGAGTTGTGAATTCAGACTTCAAATTTTCTAGAACTGTGTACTCTATGACATGCAGATCACTACTGCTAGCTGACTAACATTAAAGCTATATTAAGTACGAAGCTAGAGGGTGGTTGATGTCAGCTCTCCCCCCACAGTAGTAGAATTAAAAAAGGCAGTTGTCTGAAAGAAAGTTAAGTTGTCAGAAAAACTGCAGAGCAGGCTACATGACAAATAAAACAAGAGAAGAAAGAAATGGCAAAAGGGGTGACAGTAAGACACCGTTCAACAGACAGAAAGCAGCAGATACTTAAGCACAGGGACCAGATTATAAACTAGGGGAAGACATGGCATAGTTATGAGAGAAACTAGTTTATGCAGAAGCGGTTAAAACAAATAGACCATTGCTACAATACATGAAAAAAATGATAAAAAAGCTATACAGGATGAAAGCTGCCCTGACACACAGTGCAGGCGATGCTGCAGCCCAGCAGAAAGACAGCAGAATGATACCTGCAGAAATGGAGGTAGTTCAAGGAGACACTACTGGAGATACAAGACAGAGAAAGGAAGGAAAATGTAAGACTAATTAACGTTCCAGAAAATGTACAAGGAGGAGACTGCAAAGTGTGTAACGAAACAACTGAGCAAGTGGACCAATGTTGTGAGACAGAGGATCCAACCAGACAAAGCCCACACAGTACCCATGCCAGAGGCTAGACTCATCTTCCAAGACCAATAAAAGGACAAGCCATCCACCTGAAGACGAAACTGTTAAGCCAACTGTGGAAGAAGGGCAGGGGACTACAGATAGAGGGAACAGGGATTTATTTGTGGAACAAGATTCTTCACTAGGAACAGCAGCAAACTGAAACAGATTTATTTAACATCAGAGAACATGTTAAAAAAAAAAAAAGACTTTAAAATTTAAAACTGCTGGGTAGGTATTTTTTCTAAACTAGTAATAAAATGTTTCTGGCTCCAGAGATGGCCATGAAAGAATCAAGATGTATGAGCAGACAACATGGAAAGGGAACAAATGGGAAGGCGAAAATGGACACAGCAAACAGAAGCAGTAGCAAGAAGGAAGTGTGTGTGTGTGTGTGTGTGTGTGTGTGTGTGTGTGTGTGTGTGTGTACGCACTCACAACAGATAGCCAGTTAACCTTTTCCCCATTTTAGTAGGAAAATGCAGGAGGGAATTTGAGGAATGGAGTAGCACACCAAAAATGTGAAGGACTCATTAAAGAGTACACAACTACACGAGGAGAATGAAGAAACACAGCAAGGACTGAGGAACATCTGGGAAAACAAGCAAAAGGCAAATCACTGGAGTGGGATGGTATGTCAGTAGAGCTCTGGAAGGAATGTAAGGCAAGTATAACAACTTGGCAGCAAATATTTAACAGAATATTGCAGCTGAAGGTTAAAGCAGAGCTATGGAAGAAGGCAGTAATATCAGCAAAATTGAAAGAAGGGAAAAAATCCAGCAAAATGGAGCTAATTTTTTCCAATTTCAGCACTCTATTATGACTATAACGTATTTGAAGCCCCACTGTCAGAGACAGTGGCAAGAATATTCATGATGACAACAGATTGGGGCCAGTGTGGTTTTATAAATGGGAGGCAAACATTTATAGTACAGTAAAGGCAAAGATGATACCTGTGCTGGTAGAACACAAGAAAAGGACCTGGTGTTCACAGACTGTTATATAGGTTCATATCAGATTAATGACTATCAGGATCTTTACAAGCCTAGCCAAGCAACCTAACCCAGTTCTGTCCCAGAGTTCCCCTGATGCTTATATGGTGGGGCATGTTAGTAAATTAGGTAGCAAAGGCTTTGTGTGGTGGGGGGGTATGTTAGAGGTTGACAGTAAGAAAATTAATCATCAGAGACAAGAGGGCCAGACTGGGGGTGTATTTGTGATTGCCTATCCATTGATTAAGGTTTCTTTTGAACAGTGTCAAGGATGAACTCTGCTTCACATAGCTGAGTAGCTTATTCCATAGCACAGGGTTTCTGTTAGATATACATTGGTCATATTCCAGTGGAATTTACTGAAATAATTAGGGAGATATACAAGGATTCAAATGCAGCATTAAAATAAATAATGGCAGAAAACACTACAATCTGTGATAGAGAGGCACAAGTCATTAATATTCTCTATCCCTATTACTTTTTGCTACATATTTGGAGCCACTGGCTTAAAAGATAGAGCAATCCAGTATTACAGGATGAAAATGGAATGGGAGAAGAAGAAACTAGAGATGTTAGCAAATAACACTTTACATATTATTAGACTTGAGGAAGATATTCAATATACGGAGGCATTATCTGGTTATAAGGTCAGTGAACATCAAACAAAGGCAATCTACATGCACTATGCCACCCACATTTGGTATGAGAACACCCACAGTTATGGGTCCGAACAAAATTGAGATACCTAGGACTGTGAATAGTTACAGACCTAAACAGTCTCCAAAGGAGTTATGGGAGGAAGTTAACAGAACAACAGGCATGTTAAAAAGATGGGAGACCTTCAAAGTGGAATTACATCACATAATTCAGGCAGTGTTCTTTGTCCCATTAATATTATACACAGCTCAGGCATTCATACACTACCCAGGTAAAAGATGTTAGGAGCACATAAGAATGCGAGTTATAAGATACATATGGGAAGATAAAGGTCTGAGGGCTGTCTGGGAGAAGATTCTTCCAATGGAAGGAGGAAGAGGAGGTCTAACAGTACCCCATTTACAGGAACATCACAAAGCAGCAGGAATGAGATTAGGACGCTACATATGAAGGGACACACATTAATCCAAATGGAAATGGATGCTGCTTAGGCGGGGGATAGTAAAACAGTGCAAAAACAAATAGTTGGTCACAATCATTACAAATGCAGAAAAACAAAGCTGTTTAGGGGTGATGTGTAATGGCATAAAAGAACGTTTAAATACAAGGCAATATCAAAAGAAAATTTGGGCTATATCCATTTTGTACAGATAAAAAAATGAAAGAAACATCCATAACTCAGTGTTGGTGGTGGGAGAAGATAGAAAGGTATACTTTGGGCACCTATGAGAAAAGCAGAAAACAGCATGAACTGTGCAGATTTTCTGAACAAATACAGACCAGATTACGAAGTATAAAGGACTGCTAGAAATGTTACTTTGACACGGAAATAAAAAATGTGGAAGTAGAACATGCCGGAGGTAGTGAAAATATTAACATAAGCAAGAATGGAGCAGATGACTAATAAAAGACTGATAGATTGTACAGAGCATTAATGAAGGTATTACAACAGTGATTAGTAAACAAATCCAGACACGGCACCGGTAACAGAGAAATCAATTACTAAGGAGGACTTGGAGGGATATTTGTAAAGCACAAACAGTAGCTACAAAATTGAGGAAATGCAGACTATATGCATGGAAGTGTCTTCCTAAATATTTTATCTGCCAAGCTGACTGAGCAAAATATTTCCAAAAGTTAGTCAAAAGTGTTGTAGGCAAGACTAGAATGATCTAGAAGACTGGAGTTATGTATTCTGGCCCTGAAATAAACTTGGCAGGACATAAGAGAGAGCTACATGATTAGGCCAAATGACAGTACATTGAAAATAACAATTGTAGGAGATAAATTTTCACTTGAACTGGATAGAGGAATTGCAGCTGGAAACATGTTAAGGTAATAACATCCAAGGAGGAGAACTAGGAAGTGGAAGGTGAGCCAGGAACAGATTACAGATAAAATAAAGATAATGCACAACACAAAAAATGGAGGGAAAGGGGGAAAGCCACAGTAGGCGGGCTGTGTAGGGCAAAATGGAAAGCATGGGAAGGAGCCAAACAACAAAGGATATGGAGGAAAGGGTGAATCTACAAGTAAGTAGCACAAAGCAGAAGAAGTAAGGGGAAAAAGAAGGTACAGCAACTGAGGTGCTGGGGGCGGGGGGGAGACTAAATGGATGGCAGGTGTATGGTAATCCTACACTAAGGCACTGTACGAGCACATCCACTCATGCATGAATCGTGCCATCCAAAATAGAACCAAGATGCTCTCCTCCAAAAAAAGGAAGCCAATCTGGTGGTCCCCTGCTATAAACAAACTATACAACAGAAGGAAGAAGCTGTTGCAGAAAAGAGGAAAATCCCAGAATGCAAAAAACTCCCTCACCAGCCTCAGTAAGAAGCTGAGATCCCTCATAAAATCCTCAAAAGCTAGTTACGAAAATAAAATTGCCAAAGATTCCAAAGACAACCACAAGGCATTCTATAGTTATGTCAAGAATCTAAATGGCAATGCTCAGATCTGCTCTGAGCTTCAACAGAATGACATTAAATATACTGATCCCAAGGATATTGCCAATATCCTGGCAGATTGATTTAGTGCCATTCACCCCCTCTCACCCCCTAAAGGGCCCATCTCAATACCAAAAGATTGCCAAATTCCGGTAATCACGGCCACACAGGTAGAAACCGCACTCTCCAAAGCTAAGAATACAGCATCCATGGGAACAGATGACATCCCAGGCTGTGTACTACATGAACTACAAAATGAACTGGCACCTTACCCAAGTGTCATGTTTAATCATAGCCTCACCTCAGGCTTCATGCCCACTGAGTGGTGTACAGCTACAGTTATCCCACTCCACAAGGGGGGATCCACCTTGGATCCTGGGAACTACCATCCCATCAGTCTGACGAGCCTGATCTGCAAGGGCATGGAACGCATTATCATGGAACTTATAAACAAAGACATTGTCAACCTTCAAATACTGGACCCCACCCAGTTTGGGTTTGTGAAGGGCCGATCTTGTATGCTGAACCTGACTGACTTCTTCGAATCAGTCTCCAGAACTGTGGACGAGGATAAGGTGGTCTCACACAGCCTATCTGGACCTCGCCAAGGCCTTCGACACCATCCCCCACTCTGGAATCACAGATAAACTTACTAAGCTGGGCATACATCCCTAAGTCACTCGATGGGTTGCCAACTGTCTTACTGACAGAACCCAGACTGTAAAAGTAGCCAACTCCAAATCCAGCTCCAGGCAAGTGACAAGTGGAGTACCGCAGGGTTCAGTCCTGGGACCACTCTTGTTTGGCATCTACTTCTCTGAAGTACAGGGCAACACTAAGGGACTCTGGCTAACAAAGTTCGCAGATGACTGCAAACTGGGAGCCATTACTGAATCCCCAAATGATGTGGATATTCTACAAAAGGGCCTTACAGAAACAGATGCTTGGTGTCAGAGCCATAGGCTCAAGCTTAATGCCAAAAAATGTATAGTTATCCCCTTTGGAAAAAAACATGTACCCATGAATTACCATATAGGTGGCAGTACACTAAACATCGAAAGTGTGATGAGAGACTTAGGAACACAGGTGGACAGTGGTCTTACTTTCGATAACCACATTGCCACAACAGTCAGGAAATCCTATGTGGCACACCTCATCACTAAGGGCTTTTCATCCAGAAAAAAGGAGGTCATTGCCCCACTGTATTCATCCCTCATTAGACCCATTATAGAGTATAATGTACCTCACAAGACATCTGCAACTGCTAGAAAGGCCACAGAAATACCTCCCTAAAAGAAACACAGGCCTAAAGCAGATGCCATATGCTGACCGTCTAAAAAACCTCCAGTTATACTCTGTGGCATATAGTCTACTCAGAGGTGATCTCTGCTTAACATACAAGGCCATGTCAAACCCTGAGCTGTTGGACATGCTCCACTTAAAGAAATCCCAATCCCTCAGAGCCACACGCTCCAAGGATCTAAACCTTGTCATCACAATGAACAAAACATGCTGGAGAGATAGGTTCCTGACCCAGAAACTCCCCATACTCTGGAATAGACTGCACATACATATCAAGCAGAGCGCCTCCTTGGCCCTCTTCAAAAGGAACTTTGATGATTGGATGGGAGATAGGAAATTCACCCTGGGGATCATGTCAGTCGCCCTGCTAGACAGGGGTCTAGAGAAGTAAATATTGTGGGAAGAAATATCCAGGGAATTGTTATGGCTAGGCTTGTATAGGCCCTAGGGCTGATAGCCTAGTACCAACCTATGAACCTAAATAAATGAGTGGACTGTAAAGTAAAAGATGTCTGTAATGATTTGTATTGCAACTCCTGGGACTGGGCTGAGCCAAGTGTGTAAATCTGTAGTCGAATTAGAAAAGTAAGTGGAGTATGATGTTATCTATAACAGAAAAAAAGAAAACAGGGCAGCGACTGGGGGAAAGAAGTGCACCATGCATGGGAACTCTACTGATGATGTTAATTGAAAGATGTGAAAAAAGGCAAAAAGCTATATATTCTACATATGACAAAAGAGAAAACCAACATCTGCCGTGAACAGAAGAGAAGGTCATAAAAAACACGGGCTCTGTTAGGTTGTTAAGAAGGACAAAAAGGTCTGGTAGCAAACAGCTGTGCAAGTCAGCATAACACTAACGTTATGCATTAGCCCTAACTGCAGGAGGGGGAGTCACCACTCAAGACTCGTAGGAATGGTATAATGTCTGTCAACATCCCAGCAAATGATGCTTTGACAGCAGCTAGGTCTCTGCTGGCACCGGAGTCAGAGAGTCCGATCCCACTGAAACAATTTGTGGTAGATGGGCATCATGTAATCCTGATATTATCTGTTTTAGTGCCAGAGAAGCTTTTTCCAGGCACACTGATATCAGAGGATTCAGTGCCTAAAAGTCTAAATCTTAAGACTTGAGGGGTGAGAACTACAGAAGTTAAATCTTAGCAGCAGATCACACAGTATGTTCTAGAGTGCCAGTAAAGCTAAAGCACATACAATATCAGTGCCTACATGCAAACCACCTGGGATGGAATCAGGTTGACAGATGGGAATATACTTGGCCAAGTGAAGGCAGTACAGGACCACGGAAAGCTGATAATAGCCCTACGTGGGCAGCACCAGTGTGCAAAATACCACCTCCGTTATTCACTAAACTGGAGTATAGCAGGTATGAGAGACCAGTGGTGGCTCAAGAGTGGCTCCAAGTCACTATATCTGGAATGCAGTTATGGAAGATGTAGTGAAAGGACTGGGTAAAGGGAGAGACTGGATGATAGGCAATGCATATTGCAAGTAGATTAAGTGATTGAGAACAAATACTTCTCCAGGCACTCCATAGGACTACAGGGCTTGGGAACCTTGATCCTTGATCACAAGAGTGGAGATGTGCTGGTCTGAAGCTGGGCCTGAAGTCTAAGGCTGAGCAGGAACGGTCTCTGCAGGGCTAGGTCCAACTTACGTTATTTATCTTGACTTGTGGGCAGCATGTCTCATTCTCCTTGTTCTTCTCAACTTTCTGTCTCTTCTCTCATACATGCAGTGTAAATAACATAAAACCTGGGCAGATAAACTATGATCTGCAGCCTGTTCCATGCGTTAGAACTTTTACACCTTCAACACCTTATCCAGCACCTATCTTCACTGCTGTGTGGTGGTAGTGCTTTTGTTGCGAGTTTTTTTTTTTGGCTAGACAAGGACCCTGCCTGATGGCTCCTCTACCACTATCCAACTGGTGTATACATTCCAGGGTGGGAGCTAGGTATTCCAGGGCTAGGTGAGACCCTATGGCCCATTTGTTCCTGCCCAGGAAACCCCCCTTCAGCTCTGCATTCCCCAGGGGGAAAGAGTCCAGCAATATGAACCAACAAACTTCCTTGTTCGGGGGGGTGGCTTACCATCTCTCCTGCAAGCATCACCCTATGTAGCTCCTTCAAGCATGCAAATGATACCCTCACCACCACCATACCAAGGGGAAGCATGCCCTTGCATGCCATTTCTCCTCAGCTATTCTCTATGACTGCAATATGGCAGGTAGCTCAGGCCTGGTCAGCTCATAACACCACAGAGCAGACACCCAGCGCTCTCAACAAATGTTACTTGTGTGGCAAGCCACAGCTGCCTGCTTCCTTTGCCCCTCCTTGTGTGGCTGGGTGAGCTGTCAGTAGCCATTCACTCGAGTCCTCCACGGTTAGCTCCTATGAGCACCCGAGATGGTAATCAAACTTGGTCACCTAAGACATAGCTAGGGCTTTCTCTCTTTCTCTCTAGGCCACAGAAATAGATGTGGTGTTTGAATTCTTGACAGATTTAGCAAGTCACAGGTTTATGTTAGAGCCCTAGGTAGTACACTAGCTGCTTGCTGTGCTTATCAGACTTTTGTTAGGCAGTGGAAGAGTAAAATAATTTAATCAAAACTGGAAGTCAGAGCTGTAAAAAGAAACTGGTACGAAAAATCCAAAAGGAATTTCTAAAATCGGAGGTTTCACAAATTACCGCAGTAAACACGATCCTGCAAGACAGCAGCAAAAAACTGCATGGGACTGGAAATATTTGCCCAGCTAAGGTACAGGGGATGGGACCAGGTTTAGAAGTGATACTCAAAATACTTGAGACCGCAAAATGTTCTAACATCTAATGTCACCAGCTTTGCAAGTTTCTGCAGCCAAAGCACTTCAAAGTAGTATCTGTTGGATAATCTTGAAATCCCTGTTGAAAATACTACTCAAACCTTTGTAAAAAGCATCATGAAATAACACAGGTTATTCACACCCGCACATTGCAGGTTATACCACTTCTAGTTATTCAGTCTCACCCAAGATGTCCACCTTTCAATAACATGCACAACAGATGTGTCGCATCCCCTGGCACTCGCACCTCATGGTGTACTAACTTGAGTTGTGGTATTACTTACATGCACATCTGGAAGACGAGATGAATTCACTAGAAGAAAAAGGGGTTTTAGATGTGTATTTATCATATGGCTAAATCTTCAAAAGTATCTAAGCCAGCGGGTCCTGAATTAGTTATCAAATCCAGCCAGCAGCTAGAACTCTAGAGCTAAGAGGTTTCTAGCAGCCTCTGTGTGTGTTTGCCACTCTAGAGACCTTCTACAGTGCTACAGACCACAAACATCTTACGGAAACATGACCCAAATGCAGGTATCCTCATTTCCTTTCTACTAGGCAGAAATGATCCACTGAGACTGCAGTCTTTGAAAAAAAAAGAAAAACAAACTTGCAGTCTAGATTCCTGGATCATCCCCTCCCACAAAATGAAGATGTGGGATGATAAACGGTGTAACAGTTTACTACAACCATTGTTTTCAAGCAGTAGACTGGTCCATGGAAGAAAATCTCAAGAAAACGGAGGTAATCTCAATGAACTGTATGAGGGATTGCAGAGTAACATGTTAAACATATGACACAATGTACATACATGTGCATGTTAAACATATGCAGATTCCTATTTATACAAATGAGCAAACAGAATAATTACCATTTTAATCCAGATGTATAAATGCTGTACAACATTTAGTCCAGATGTATAAATACAAAAGACGTAAATGATTGAGTGAAAAGAGCAAGTTAAACACACAGAAATTCATATTTACACAATTCAAATGAAAATAAAAATAACCTTTTTGGTTCAGATAATTAAAATGTACATAAATATTCATTTAAATAGCAAGTTATCTTCATTCCATCTAGAAAATGAACATATTTGCTGGAGTGAAAATTAACCAGTAGAAAGAAAAGACAGTCTATCAAGAAACTCAAATGTACAACAGTAAAGCCCTCATGCAACACATTTAAACAGACAAAACTCAGTTAATTCATAAAAATGACCACAAAACATAGAGAAGTGCACATATCAAGACATGCAAATAATGACAAAAGATCACATTACAGGCAAAAAAGAAAATGTGTTACCAAATCAGAGGGAAAAAACGAAAACTGTAACCACTTACTGAACTCTAAAAGAAACCCTAGACAAAACAAAAGGTACCTGAAACAAACATGCTAAAAGATTCTGACTTCATGAAAGAAAGAACATACTCGTGTAAAAAAAAATAACAGCATCCCTATAGCACTATGGCCCTATTATAACTAAAAAAAAAACAATAACAGTGTACTGAAGGAGACCCCTGCAACAGCAACAACTGTTCAACAATGATAAAATAGGTATATTTTGCACAGGCTACAAAATTAACAAATATCACAAATTAAAAACAAATAATCAATAGCATAAAATAAGAAGTTCCGTCTCACCATAATGTTTCTGTGCTGTCGTTCTTAGTCTATTCTTGACTAGTGGGGATCCAGCCGTCATATAGCATGTGTCAACCAAAAAAATCTCTCAAGCAGCAGGTCTACCCACAATGCCCTTCTCCACATTATCTCAGATCAAGTTTGCAATAAGACAGAAGACGACTCTGTAAAATATAATTCAGAAAAGTACAGTTTTGTACCTACCATAAATGTAGATGTTCGAGGATTCCATTGCTGCAGTCCTGACTATTGGGGTATAGTCCGCGTCCAGTCGGCCCGAATACCAGAGTATAAGGCTGACGTCGGTCAGGGCGCATTAGACTGACGTCAGTACGTCAGGGTACTAATGCGCATGACCGACGTCATATCCTCAGTCTTTTCTTGCCCCAGATGTCAGAAGACCCTAAAAAGACAAACCCCAAAAAACCTGCACCAAAAACATGTACAATATATACAACAATATATACAAAAATATAAACATGTAAACTCACCTACACAACCACCCCTAAATATAGAGGGGAAGGAGGGAGGGTAAATTGGACTGCAGCAATGGAATCCTCGAACATCTACATTTATGGTAGGTACAAAACTGTACTATGTTCTTCGCCTTCCATTGCTGCAGTCCTGACTATTGGGTAGAATCCCAAAGCAGAGGTAAGGGAGGCTGGCAAATTATAAAGAAGTAGGAGCTGACAACATGCCTTGCAAAACAGCTGTGGCAAAACCAGCCCTAGACTTAGAGTAGATAGGAAGGTGATAATGCTTAGAGAAAGTATGCACTGAACTCCAAGTAGCTGCTTCCAAAATATCCTTAGTTGCCACCCCTTAGAAATGCTGTTGAAGTGGCAGTAGCCCTAGTGGAATGAGGCCTAATCCCAGCTGGAATCTCCTTGCCATGATGGGAATAACAAAATGCAATGCAAAAGCCAATCCACCTAGAAATAGTTTGTTTTGACACAGGCTTGCCCTGAGAACTCAAAGCAAAAGAAACAAACAACTGCTGAGACTGCCTAAAATCCTTAGTCCTGCTTAAATAATAACGCAATTGCCTGTGTACATCTAAAGTGTGCAAAATCTTTTCCCCTTTATTTTGAGGGTCTGCAAAAACGTAGGCAAATGAATAGTTTGGTTTAAAGCCACACTAGAAACCACCTTAGGCATAAAAGAAGGATTAGTACGTAATGATACCCTATCCTTATGAAAAATCAAAAAGGGCTCTACTGCCATAAGGGCCTGCAACTCAGACACCCTTCTTGCAGAAGTAATAGCCAACAGAAAAGCAGTCTTCCATGACAAGTATTTCAATTCAGCAGTAGCTGCAGGCTCAAAAGGTTGTAGAGTAAGTTTTTCCAACACAAAATTGAGATCCCAAGCAGGAGTAGGAGCTCGTGGGGTCTTATATTCTTTGCCCCTCTAAGAAACTGCTTGAACAAAGGATGCGAAAACATAGGTGGGTCACAATCATAGTGAGCTGAAATTGCTGCAGCATGAATCTTTATGGAAGAGAAGGACAAACCTTTGTCCAATAATTCAGTAAGATATTGAAGAGCCACACTCAAATTAGGCTCAGAAATCTCCAAATTCTTTGCCGTACTCCAAAATAAAAATCTCTTCCATTTTCTGCATACACTTTCCTTGTACTAGGTCTTCTAGCTTCCATAATCACATTCAAAACTTGTTGAGGAAGTTGAGACCTGCTGTGTTTCAACACAGAATATGCCAAGCTGTTAGATGAAGAGAGTGTAGCTTGACATTGAGCAGATGACCGTCCTTCTGAGATAACAGATGAGGAATCAGAGGTAAAGGCCATGGAGGCTTCTTTACCAGACTCCGTAGTAGAGGGTACCAGTGTTGCCGAGGCCAATCTGGAGCTATCAAAATCATCCTTGGCCTGTCTTGTCTGACCTTTAACAGTACCTTTGGAAGAAGAGGTAGAGGTGGAAAGGCATACACATGAAGGTTTTTCCAACTGAAAGACAGAGCATCCACTTTCCAAGCTGTGTGATGAAACCCCTTTGTGCAATACTTTGGCAGCTGGTGGTTTAGTGGAGAAGCGAACAGATCTATGTCTGGAGTTCCCCATGACACTGTCAGTTTCTGAAATACATGAAGATCCAGTTTCCACTGTGGGGATCCATGATTTGTCGGCTTAACACATCTGCTAAGGAGTTCTGTGCTCCTGGCAGAAACCTTGCCTGAAGAGTTAGTTGCAGGCTTAGCGCAGTCTCCCATAAAATCATTGCTTGCCTGCATAGAGGATAAGAATGTGTTCCCCTTGCTTGTTGATGTACCACATGACAGTTGTGTTGTCTGTTAGAATCAACACCTGCCCTGGAAGAAGTAACTCCTTGAAAGCCATTAATGCAAACTGGACTGCTAACATCTCTTTCATGTTGATATGTAGATGCTGTAGTCGGGCAGGCCACTTGTCTTGTATCCACTTTCCATTTAGATGAGCTCCCCAAGCAATGTCCGAGGCATCTGTCGTCAAGATTTGACTTGCCTCTGGCGGGTCACAGACAGTCCCTTGTTTAGGTGACATTCCTGAGCCCACCACAAGAATTCTTTTTGAAGGCAAGGTATTATTGGAATGACAGTGTCCAAATCCTGGCAGTGCTGTGTCCATACATTTTGAGATACCATTGTAACTTCCTCATATGCAGTTTGGCATTGGGAAGCACCAGAATACAAGATGCCATGAACCCTAATGCTTGAAGGACTGTCCTTGCAGTCAGCACGGACTGATGCGATAGTTGATGGAAGTAAAGTGACAGACTCTTTTGTTTGTCCGGGGTTAAAAGGCCATCTGGGCTGCTGTATTCAGTCTCACACCCAGAAAGCACATGTCTTGAGAGGGTACTAGACTGGACTTTATTTCGTTCACAGAATACCCTAGGCATCTTAGCACTGCAATAACATATTCCAGGTGCTGTAGAAGAACTTCCTTTTCTTGAGCCAGAATCAGGCAGTCGTCCAAGTAAGGATAGATTTGAATTCCTTGAAGCCTGAAATAAGCTATTACTGGAGCCAGAACCTTTGTGAACACTCTGGGCAGTAGATAAGCCAAAGGGCAATGCAGAGAACTGATAATGAGAATTTCCAGCTCGAAACCGCAGATACTTCCTGCAACTTAGCCTTATAGGCACATGAAGGTAAGCTTCTTTGAGATCTAAAGTTACCATCCAGTGATTTTGCCCAGCAGAGGTAAAAGCTGTTGTAACGTCAACATCTTGAACTTGGGAATGTCCAGATAAGTGTTGAGGAGAGATAAATCCAAAATTGGTCTCCACGTGTTCCCTTCTTTGGTACAAGGAACAGGCGAGAATAAAATCCTAGGCCCCTTTCTGATACAGGGACTGGCTGAATGGCCCCTATGTGAAGTAACTGAGAAACTTGCTTGTGAGCCTCTTTTCTTTGTGGAGGAGGAACGTCTGGCATGCCTTTGAAAGGGGCATTGTATGGAAATAAAATCTGTAACCGTGGTGAATGATATCCAACACCCATTTGTCTTGAGTAATTAAATCCCAATTTTCTTTGAAAAGAGACAGTCTTCCTCCCAAAGGAGCTGCCAAGCGAGAATCTGCTGGCAGCTGAAAAGACAGGTCATTGGGTCTGTTTACGAAAGGACTGACCCCTGCCCTCACCAGAAGTCTGAGCAGGCGAACTCCTGTTCTAGGCCTAAAGAACCTTGAGCCCTGCCCCTACCACGTCTAGACCTACCCCTAGACTGAGAATCATAAGCAGGATATGTCCACCCCTTAGCAGGCCAATTTCTACTAAACTTGGTGGCTGCACCTGCAAAAATCTTTAACAGTTTGCATAGACTTAGCTTTGTCCTCCATTTTCTTTAAAACTGCTTCCACAGGCGATCCAAACAACACATCAGACTGTAAAGGAGCATCCAAAATCCTTGTCTTAACATGCTCAGCTAAATTCTGATCCTTCAACCATGCATGCCTGCGAAGAACAGAACTGGTAGCAGCCACCCTCGAGGAGGCCTGTACAGCATCAAAACCACATTGCAAAGAATGCTTACCCACTTGTTCAGACACATGAACCAAATCCAGCAACTCTTTACACTCAATACCTTCCGCCAAAGCATCCACCTTAGATTTCAATTGTGAAAGGAGATAATTCTGATATTTTAGCATGTGAAACTGACAATTCAAAGCTCTCATGGCTAGAGTGGAAGAAGTATACACTTTCTTTCCCCACCTATCCAAAGCCCTTGCCTCTTTATCAGTGGGAACAGGATTTTTAACCACAGAGGCCTTTACACCCCTAGGCCCTTGAGAAATAGTTTCTGGGTCCGCCCTAGGACTCTTAAACAAATATTTATGAGCTTCGGGCACCCTATAATACCTATCAGGCTTAACAGGAGCAGGAGGCAAAGAATCAGGGTTCAGGGAAGCCTCTGCAAAACATCTTCCACCACATTCAACACAGGAGGAATAGCTAAAGGCCTATGCTGGGGTAAAAACAAGAACTCCCGAAGCCTTTTCCTGGAATCAGAGTAATCCTGGCCTTCCCATTTAAAGTGCTCCCTCATGGAATGCAAAGTCTCTGAAAATGAGAAATCTTCAGGCGGAGAAGCTGTAGGAGTGGAATCATCCACATCAGAATCAGAATAAGTGGGATACTCCTGCATCTCTTCCACAGAAGATTCTGAAGCCTCTGAACACTGCTCAAAACTATCAAACTCGGTTCCACCCTAGGCCTCTTATCAGGCGGAGGCATAGAACCCCTAATCATAGTAATCAAATCTTCTGCCATTTTAAGCATATGTTTCTTAGGTACAGAACCCGAAATGCTAGGAGAAGCCCCACTAAAGCTGAACTAGGCCTACCCCTAAAGAAGTTTTGGCAACAGAAGGAGAGGCTCTAACTACCTTGGGAAGAGAGGGAAGAACAGTCACCTGAGAAGCCCCTCAGCCTGGCCTACCTCCTGAGAAGGCACATCCTGTAAGAGTATAGTTTCTGCCTGGGACTCCATGGAAACTCCTGGCAAAACCTCCGGCTCCACTGAGCCTTCTAAAGAACCGACGTCCGGGACTGCCGGTTCCTCAACCCTAGGCTTCACTGTTTTATCCTTGCGCTTCTTCGAGGAAGCGGCGCCGGTGCATCCGGCGGCATTTTATAATTGCAACGTTTCCCAAACACTAACCTGGCACAGTCTAACCTCCTCTTAATAGTGCGTTTGTTAAACCTAGCACAAGAGCGGCAACCAACAACGTCGTGCTCAGGCCCTAAGCAAGGTATACACAAGGTATGGTAATCCCTATGCGGTATCTGTTTCCCACAAGAAATACAGTTATTCACTTTTCTGACATCCGGTAAAATACTGAGGCAAGAAAAACCAAAATGTTCCCCAACGGGTACTTAGCCAACTCTGTTTCGGTCTGAAACTCCGGTTTCGAAATATTTCAATGCGCCAACCTGCACTCGCAAAACTGCTTCTGCATCGGACCATGCGGCAAAAAAGACTGAGGATATGACGTCGGTCATGCGCATTAGTACCCTGACGTACTGACGTCAGTCTAATGCGCCCTGACCGACGTCAGCCTTATACTCTGGTATTCGGGCTGACTGGACGCGGACTATACCCCAATAGTCAGGACTGCAGCAATGGAAGACGAAGAACATCCTTGTCCAAGGTAACCCTAACATTAAGAACCCAGGACAGGATGTCACTCCACCAGAAATCTAAAGGAGGGGGCAAGGCAGGAGGTACTTAAGAATAGATGAAGATCAACAACACAACGTTGTGGTACGACAACTTCTTTATCTGATATTGTCAATCTTCATCTATTCTTGACTTGTGGGACAGAGTCCCCAGCTAACTTAGATCCTGGGTGGCCTTATGGAAGAACATTCCTGAGAACCATAGAACCAAAGGATGCTCTCTCCCTGGAGACCATATCTAACTTGTAATGAGTAATAAATGTATGAGGCTTATTCCAAGTTGCAGCTGTGCAAATTTCTGACATGGAAGCTTTGGAATGAAAAACGTCAGAAGCTGCCATCGCTCTAGTAGAATGTGCCTTCACTGTCATAGGGACTTTCATGTTTTATTTTGTGTAGATAAAATATATACAATCCCTCAACCACCTTGATAGAGTGACCTTGGACACCAGTTTGCCCAAAGTTGTAGTAGTAAATGATACAAATAACTGTTCTAATTGTCTAAACTGTTTAGCTCTATGTAGACAGAAATGTAATTGCCTGTGCACATCCAGAAGATGTAGGCAGTACTTGCCTTTATTTGAAAAATTTGGGAAAAATACAGGCAAGTCTATGGACTGTTTGATATGAGTCTAGAAAATCACTTTAGAAAGAAAAGCTGGGTTTCTTCTGAGTGACACACTGTCTTTATGGAAAATTAAATACGGAGCTTTAGAGCATAAGGCCTGTAAATCTGAAGACTCGTCTCACCGAAGTGACAGTTATGAGTAATAATGTCTTCCAAGAAAGGAATTTTAAATCACAGGTTGCAGCAGGTTCATACGGAGGTGAAGTAAGTGATTGTAACATAAGAGTCTAGTCCCAGGGTGGGAGAGGGTCTTTGAAAGGAGGCTTCAAGCGTACTGTGCCCTTAAGAAAATCCTTACAAAGTCTGTGAGAAATTAAGGGTTGGTCCCAGACACCGTTATGAAAATTTGAAGTAACTTTGATCGCAGAAGCAGAAGCTCCTTTGTTAGAATCTTTTCTACTGGCGCTGAAAAGGGGGTCCAGACCATTGTCAAAAGCCCAAATAGAAAATATCTTCCATTTGCTAAGGCAGAGATTCCTGGTGGATGGTTTATGTGATGCCAACAAAACGTGTCACACAGGGGAAGGGTACACTATTAAGCCTGGTGACTATCAGAATTGGAGAAACCAAGCAGTTAACTTGAGAGTCGGAAGATTGGGATGCACTAGTCCCTGAGGGTGGGACAAAAGATCTGGAACTAGGTCCAGAATCCAAGGGTGGTGTCTTGATGAGGCCAGAGGAAGGGAAACCATATCTGTTGAGGCCAATAAGGGGCAATGAGGATCACTTTGCTTCTCAACCAAGCTGCTTTCTTAAGGAAAAGGGAGATCAGAGGGAAAGGGGGAAAAAGCATAAAGGAGACTCAGAGGCCAATCGTGGTAAAGAGCATTACTGGAGGACTCTCTTAGGGGGAAATTAGGGCAAAGCAGCTTTGGCACTTGTTCAGGAGTGAAGTAAACAGGTCACAGCAAGTCTGGCCCCAGCGAAGAAAGATCTTCTATGCAACTCTGGGATTCAGAGACCACCTGTGAGGCATGAGAATGCATTTGCTCAGTTTGTCTGCAATTATGTTTGAACTCCCTGGGATGTGCATTGCTACCAGAAAGCGAGTGGAAGTCACGGCCCATTGCCACACTCAGAGGGCAAGATCTTGATACAGTGGTTAGGACTTGGCTCCCCCCCCCCATTTGTTGATGTACTAGACTACAGGCATGTTGTCTGACTGAATAGCTATTGTCCCTAGAGGCAAGGCAGAGTGAAATGCTTGCAACACCAAAAGCACTGCTCTTAGCTCTACAGCACTGATATGCAGGTTGGCCTCAGAGGGGGACCAAGTGCCTTGGACTGTCTTCCCAAGATAATGACCCCCCACACCCCATCTGGGAAGCATCTGAGGTCACTATGGCCTTGTGCTATGGGGGAACAAAGGGACGGCCTAGAAGAATCTCCTCTGAGTGCATCCACCAGGTTAGGTAGTTCTTGCATCAACTGGATATGAAAACTGGATGATCCATGGGACATGTCAGAATAGACCACTGGCTTGCAGGTAACCACTGGAGAAGTCTCATGTGAAATCTTGCCAATAGAACTAATGTGATTGCTGCTGCCATGGAGCCCAATGCCTGCAGAATCTGCTGAGCAGGAGTTTTGACTGAGCAAAGAGGATGAACCTGCAACTGTATTTTTTGTAACTTGTGTAGGGGTAGTGATGCTATAGAAACTACAGTGCTGAGTGGAGCTCCAATTAATTCCATGCCCTGAGAAGGGGTTAGCTGAAATTTCGCAGGATTTACCGTGATGCCCAACTGATGGGATAGCTTCAGAATGAAGTCCATAGTCTACAGTAGTAGATACCTGGTGGGAGCAGTGAAAAGCCAGTCGTCCAGGTAAGGAAACACTTGTAATCCGTGCAGCCTCAGTTATGCTGTGACTGCTGCTATACATTTGGAGAACACCCTGGGGGCTGTGGTGAGGCCAAAGGGCAGCACTCTGAATTAGAAATGACTGGCTCCTATTTGGAAGCAGAGGAACTTTCTCAAGCATTTGTCCGCTTTTATGTGGTAATACATGTCTTGATCATCAATACAGCACATCCAATTATCTTTCTCTAAGAACGGGAGAATGGACCATCTGGAATTTTGCCTGTTGGACAAATTTGTTTAGAATGCTGGGATCTAAAATTGGTCTCCAGTCCCCCATTTTCTTTGACACTAAAAAGAATCTTGAGTAAAAACGGATACTAATTGATCTAGTGGAACTTCTTGGATGACTTCTTTTTCTAGCAGCTTTTGTACGTCTATTGCTGCTTGAACTCTCTGACTGGGTGGAACATTGGGGAGACTCGCTGGGGTTCTCAAGCAAAAGGTGAAGGGGATTAAATAACCTCTGGAATTGATTCTTAGCACCCAGGCATCAGTGGTTATGCACTGCCAGGCATCTGGGTGCAAGTAAAATCTTCCCCTGACTGTTTTCAGAGATAAACAACCGGGCCCCCCTTCAGGAGTGCTGATAAGGTTGACCAGAGAACAAGTCCCTGTTACCCTGATTCTGCAGACCACCCCAGTCTCTGGGATAGTGTCTTCCATTGTAACCCCCCCTCTGTCCTTAAGGGAGTCTGAACCATGTGCGTCCTGGAAAGGCTTCTGGGATTCCTTGAACCACATCTTGCCACTCCTTTGACTCCTAGAATAGGATTGTTGAGGACTGGAAAAACATATGCCCACAGCAGACAAAGTCTTTCCATCTTGATGAAGGAAGACTTGAATGGTTCCCCAAACTCTCACAGGTGCATCCAAGCGTGTCTTCGAATAGCAACACCTGAAGCTGCTGACCTGGTTGCCCCTTCGGCTGCATGTGCAATGAGCCTCATGGACAAGTTCAAAATAGACTCCAGGGTAGTTAGGTGGGAGGCCACTTTTTCTTGGACCCCCTCAGTGACTGCTACTGCTAGGGTATCAGACAGCTCTTTGACCAGATCCCTTTGAAGTCTTGTGAAAGTCTCATGAAATGTGCCAAAAAATTCAAGGACATAATGGAGAAGGTTGATGATGCATAGACCCAGTTCCCAAATTTGTCCATCGCCCTGGACTCGGTTCAGGGGATGGACAGTAGAATTTTCCTAGGTTGGACTAGGTCTTTCTTGGTGGTGGCCGCTACCACCATGGCATCAACTACTAAGCCCTTAGTCCAATGTGGTTGGTCTTCAGGAGCAGAAAGAATTTTGTCAGGTCTCTAGAGCACTGGTTCTACAGTCGGGAGCCTTCATACCCATTGACTGATCAGTTTAAGTCGTCAGTGGGGGTAACGCAGGAGGGTGTCTATATTATATGCTCAAAGAGACTTTTCTTTGAACATATAATCATCGACACCTAGAGAGTGAACGGCCACGTCCTCTAATTTCTTCCTCGGGAAAATATTCTTTTGGCCGTTATCAGGAATTGCTCTTTTCCCCAACATAGAGCAATCTCAAAGTTGGCATATTTAGTTAGGGGGGTTGTGGGGAGCAAATCCCCCCACTTTGATTATGGTTTAGAAGTTTGTGTTTTTTGTATACGGACCCGTGAATTATTTCCCCAAGGAAAAAATTGGCGTCCGTGACCATTCGCACTTTGCAGCGTTCACTCTTTAGGTGTCGATGATTATATGTTCGAAAAAGTCTCAGCATATAATATAGACACCCCAGGAGGCAGATGGGCATGCACCAAAGGCCTACAAGTACGCAGATGCCTCAAAAGACGGGTCGTTGGACTTCCAATCACCCTTCTGTTTTAGGATATCAAGAATGTCTCCAAAGGAGAAGTCTTCCAGGGGTGATTATAGGGAATCCTCCCCCTCATCACAATCCGTGCCCTCTGTGACGGATTCTTCTTGAGAATCAAGGTGTTTCCTTTTACACAATCTCTTCCAAGGAGGCCCTTCAGCAGGAACACCTGAGAAGGACTTGGAAGAGGGGGTGCCTTTAGCAGGCAAGCCTTGAGACCTTGGTGCTTGTTGTCCAGGGATCAAAGTTAGCGGCAGAACTGAAGAACCTGGGGTCACAGGGGAAGACTACAGTATCCCAGGAGCCACCAGAGATGAAGCAGTGGTCAAAGCTTTTTCCATAGCCTGAAAGGCAGGAACCCCTGAGGAGGGATAGGAGCCTGGAACCTAGACAGACATACTCAGAACCACACCAAGAGCCCCACCTGACATACCAGAACCGTGGATATCCCCTGCCAGCTCAGCCAAAAGAGATATGACTGGCTCCACAGAGAAACCCGGGGCTGACACGAACCCCCCCACCCCCCAGGCCCAATGGTGAAAACACAGTCCCAGGGACCCAACAGTGTCAAAGGCACCGAGGAAGCCAGAGTCAAACTTGGTGAAGACAGAAGTGTTGTCGGCACCAAAGCCATTGGAAATTGAGAGGTTGGAGTCGAGAGCTAAAGCCTACACAGAGATTATAGGAGGAGAACAACTAAGAGTGGACAGAGAAAACCCTCTGCACCAGAAAGGAGAGGGCCCTGAGTAGATGAGGGGACAACCCAGGCTGCCAAGATCTGATCCACCAACCTAATAATATCAACCTCTGAGATGTCTGGTAAAGTGCATTGACAACTCAGAAGGCAAATCAGGTCTCTCAAGGAATGGGCTAGGGGACCATCCATGGAACGAGTCTAAGGAGGGAGAATAGATAGACCTGGGTTCTGTTGATACAACCAACTTCAGCACCATCTGCTGTACCATGGGAGAAAATGGCAGGGACATGACAGAAGTGACAGTTGGAGCCATAGTCATAGTTGGAAAGTACAGTTGTGTACACTTACCATAAATGTAGATGTTTGAGTATATTCACTGTTGCAGTCATTACATTTGGGTTATCTGCTTGCAGGTAGCCCTCAGTTGGCCTGATTAACAAAGTCTTGGGTCCTGCATCGGTTACCGTCTCTTCTTCCGTGATGTTGGGTCGTCAGGGGTATAAAACATGCAGCCGATGTCATTACATCAGTTTTTCTTGCCCCAGATGTCAGGTGCCCCCCCAATGGGAAGCAATTAAATCTATAAATATACAAGGTTATATCTCAAACAAAAAAGCTAATACACCAAAAAGCTTTTAAGCATTGAAAAGGAAAGAAGAGGTATAGCCAAACGAAGTAAGAGGGCTGGAGGGTGTGTAACCAGGACTTCAACAGTGAATACACTCGAACATCTACATTTTTGGTAAGTGTACACAACTGTACTATGTTCTTCGTGTTTCACTGTTGCAGTCATTACATTTGGGTAGATTCACAAAGCTAAGGATGGAAGGAGAAATTTAGATAGCATTAGGACCAGCTATAAGGCCCTGCAAAACTGCAGTGACAAAGCCAGCTCTGAATTTAGAGAAAGTTGGCAAATGGTAATGCTTGGTGAAAGTATGTACAGAACTACAGGTAGCAGCTTCTAGGATGTCCTTGGTAGGTACGCCTCTGAGAAAGGCTGTAGAGGTAGATGCAGCCCTGGTTGAATGGGATAGGTTTTCCATGGTGCTTATAGCAGAAGTGAATGCAATGGCCTATCCATTTGGAGATGGTTCGCTTTGAAATAGCCTTCCCCTCTGTCCCTGCAGCAAACGCCACCAGCAGTTGTTCAGATTTCCTTTGAGGTTTAGACCTGTCCAAGTAGAATCTAAGTTGTCTGTGCACATCTAAGGAGTGCAGTATCCATTTCCTTTTGTTCTGTGGATTAGGAAAGAAGGTAGGCAAAGGAATGGACTGATTAAAGGTCACACTGGATACCACCTTTGGCATGAAAGGATTGGTCCTGAGGGACACCCTGCCCATATGAAAGATGATGAAAGGCTCCACTGCCATAAGGGCCTGTAATTCAGATACCCTTCTTGCTGAAGTGATGGCTAAAAGGGAAGCTGTTTTCCAAGAAAGGAATTTTAAATCTGCAGTAGCAGCTGGCTCGAAAGGAGAAAGGGTGAGTTTCTCCAATGCAAAGTTCAGGTCCCAGGCTGGAGTTGGAGCTCTCCTGGGTGGTCTTGCCCCTCTGAGGAACTGCTTGAGCAGTGGAAGAGAGAAGAGGGGAGGTTCTGTGTTATAATGAGCTGAAATGGCTGAGGCATGAAGTTTTTATTGAGGAAAAAGACAGGCCCTTGCGAAGCATCTCAGTTAAGTATTGTAAAATCTGAGGTAAATTGGGCACGGCTGTGCTCATCCCATGAGATTGGTTCTAGGCACAGAATCTTTTCCATTTTTTAGCATAAGATTTTCTAGTACTAGGCCTCCTTCCCTCTAAAATGACATCCATCACTGGTTTACTGAGGGATGGTAAAGGACAGCTTAGGTAATTAGCCAGGCTGCTAGGTTCAGTGTTTGAAGCTGAAGGTGCAGAATCTGGTTCTCCTGCTGAGACAGCAGGGTAGGAGTCTGAGGCAGGTGCCATGGGGCCAACAGTGACGCACTGCGCAGGAGGGGGTACCAGTGTTGGCATGGCCAGGCTGGTGCAATCAAAATCATCCTTGGTTTGTCTTGTTTGATCTTTAGTAGTACTTTGAAGAGCAGAGGCAGAGAAGGAAAGGCATAAACTGTTTTTTCCAGCTGAAGGACAGAACATCCACTTTCCAAGCTTGTCTGTGGGGAGTCCTTGCACAAATTTTTTCCAATTGATAGTTCTGGGGGGAGGCAAACAGGTCTATATCTAGGCTCCCCCATTTGCTTGTCAACATGTTGAAAATCCTTGGTTCCAGTTTTCACTCGTGTGGGTCCATGAGGGTTCTGCTTAGTCCATCTGCCAGTGTATTTTAGTTTTACTGGCAGGAATTGAGCTTGTAGATGTACTTGGTAGCTCAAGGCTGTGTTCCACAATGCCATGTCTAGTCTGCAGAGGAGGTAAGAATGTGTACCCCCCTGCTTGTTTATGTACCATATAACAGTGGTGTTTGTCCATCTTTACCATTAATTGTCCTGGAAGAATGTGGTCCTTGAAGGCTGACAGAGCATTCTGTACAGCTAACATTTCTTTTTGACTGATATGCAGGTGCATTTGACTTGGTTCCATTTGCCCTGAATGCACTTCCCTGCCAGATGCACCCCCATGCACAGTCTGATGCATCTGTTGTTAGGGTTTGGGCGGCAGGGGGTAGGTGTGAATGGTACTCCCTTGTTTTGGTGGCAGGCCTCTTCCCACCAAAGGAACTCTAGACGTAGACAAGGAATGATAGGAATTAATTCTTCTAAATCCTGAGAATGTTGACACCATAGGCTTTTTAGATACCACTGTAGTTTCCTCATATGTAATCTTGCATATGGAATTAGAAGAATGCAGGAGGCCATGAACCCCAAGACTTGCAGTATTTGCCTTGCAGATAGCAGGGTTTTTGTGACCACTTGTTTGAAGTATATTGTCAAGTGAATTTGTTTCCCTGGCGTGAGGAAAGCCATCCGGGAAGTTGCATTCAAACTTGCTCCCAGGAATATAATTTGTTGACAGGGTACCAGGTGTGATTTCTTTTTGTTTATGGAGTACCCCAGACAAGTTAGCATCCTCTGTACAAAAGCCAGATGATTCAAAAGTATGTCCTGGTTTTCTGCCTGAATCAGACAATCGTCCAGGTATTGGTATATTTGAATACTTCTTTGCCTGCAAAATGCAATGACTGGACCTAGGCACTTTGTGAATACCCTGGGTGTAGTAGATAAGCCAAAGGGCAGTGCAGAGAACTGATAGTGCGTGTAGCCTGCTTTGAAGCATAGGCATCTTGTGCAAGATTCCCTGATTGGGATGTGCAGGTATGCTTCCTTTAAATTTAGTATTGCCAACCAGGCATCTTTGCTTAGCATAGAAAGCAACTGGTGAAGAGTCAGCATGTTGAATTTTGGAATCACCAAAAAGGTGTTTAGAGTAGGCAGGTCCAGGATAGGACGCCATGAATTGTCTTTTCTGGGTACCAGGAAAAATCATGAGTAGAGACCTTGTCCCCTTTTCTATTCTGGTACCAATTGAATAGCCCCAATGCTTAAGGGAGAGAGTACTTGCTTTTGGGCCTCTGCCCATTGCTTTGGAGGTAGATCCGGCCAACCGCTTGGATTTGGTGATGTGTGGAAGTGAAATCTGTATCCTTGGGACACTATATTTAAAACCCACTTGTCCTGGGTAATGAGTCCCCAGTTCTTTGCATGGGATGCAATCTTTCCCCCCAAAAGGGCAGTCAGTTGAGAAGTGCTTGGAAGTTTTAAAAAGAAGTCACTGAGACAGTTTACCATAGGGGGGAGTTCTATTACTCCCAAATTTGGAAGTGGAGGCGCCCCACTGCTTAGTCCTGTGCATCCCCTGGGATTGAAGCCTGGGTGGTCTGCTTGATCTGGGTTTGGACTGAGAGGGTCTGGAAGAGGCAAGAAGGAACAATTCTTAGAAGGCCAATGCCTACTAAATCTTGGAGGTTGTACTTGTAAAAAGTCTAACAGATTGCATAGATTTAGCTTTTTCTTCCATCTTTTCAAGAACTTCTTCTGCCTTGTTGCCAAACAGTTGGCCCTGATTTAAGGGAGCATCCAGTAATTTTGCTTTAACATAATCTGGCAAGGATTGGTCCTTAAGCCAAGCATGCCTTCTAAGTACAGACCCAGTCACTGCAGCCCTGCAAAATGCCTCTAGTGAATCAAAACCACATTGCAATGTATGTTTACCAACTTGTTCAGCAAATTGCATATAATCCTGTAAATCTTTATTTTCAGCACAATCAGGAGTCAACATAATTTTCTGTGTAAGAAATCCAATAATACGCAGCTGATACTTTAATATATGAAACTGGCAATTCAAGGCCCTAATGGCCAAAGTTGCAGAAGTGTATACCTTCTTACCCCATCTGCCTAGCGCCCTGGAGTCTCTATCAGAGGGGTAGGATTTTTGGCAGTAGTAACTTTAATGCCCTTGGGTCCCTGTGAAATGGTTTCAGGATCCACAGTAGGATTTTTGAAAAGGAACTTGTGAGAGTCAGGAACCCTGTAATATCTATCAGGTTTTCTGGAAGCAGGAGGTAAAGAGTCAGGGGCCATACTAGATTCCGAAAAGGCATCATCAACAATGTCCAGTACAAGAGGTATAGCTAAAGGCCTGTGCTGGGGCAAGAGTAAGAAATCCCGAAGCCTCTTTTTGGAATCAGAGAAATCCTGACTTTCCCTACGAAAAAGCTCCCTGAAAGTATGCAAGGTTTCACCAAAAGAGAAATCCTCTGGGGGTGGGGGGGTGGGGTGGATAGAGTCCTCAGCATCAGAATCCTCATAGGTAGATAAGGGTAAATCCTAGTCATCAGAGGAAACAGAAATTTCAGAATCCTGAGGGGAAGGTTGGCTTCCCCTGATTAAAGTAATAAGGTCTTCAGTCATTCTTATCATTTGTTCTTTAGGCATAGAGGCCTGACCATGTGGTCTGGGCGTCAGTTTTCTAGGCATGGTTCGAGTTTTAAGCCTTGAAAAAGAAGATGGCACCGGTTTAATATGCAAGTCAGTAAGCCTGAATACACCCTCAGAAGCCGGTGCCTGCACAGTGGCTCCGGACCCATCCAAGGTAGAGACATCCGCAGGTTCCACAGTTGAAGCATCTCGTGGCATACCGGACTCCGAATGGGTCTCAGTAGAGGCCTGCGAATCTGAAGTAGTGGGTATCAGGGGCTGCAAAAGCACCTCACTGAGTACCGATGAACTGGGAGGCCTGTCTCTGTCGTTATCTTTGCGTTTCTTCAGAATGTCGGTAGTCGGATGGCTTACCGAAGTCATATCAGGATAATTGAACAGAGCACCAAAAAATTTAGAAGCGCAAATATATCGACGATGGATAGTTCGTGATTTAAATAAGGCACAAAACAGACAGCGACCTCTCTTGTTCGGTATATATTTCTCAGAGGTACAGGCCAACACGGAAGGACTGTGGCTGACCAAGTTCGCAGATGACTGCAAACTGGGCGCCATAATCGACTCTCCAGCCGACACAAGCATCCTCCAAAAGGGCCTCATAGAAACAGACAACTGGTGCCAGAGCCATGGCCTCAAGCTAAACGCCAAAAAGTGTATAGTCATCCCCTTTGGCAAAAACAAAGTGCCCACAAATTACCACATAGGTGGTAATCCATTAAGTACTGAAGAAGTAATTAGGGACCTGGGGACCCAAGTTGATAGCAGTCTCTCATTTGACAACCACGTGGCCAAAGTGGTTAGAAAAACATTTTATATAGCCCACCTAATCATGAAGGGATTCACATCTAGATCAGGGGAGGTCATCGTGCCTCTTTACTCATCCCTCATCAGGCCCATAATTGAGTACAATGCCCCTTTTGGGATGTACCTTACCAGACACCTGCAGCAACTGGAAAGACCCCAAAAGTACCTCACCAAGAGGATCAAAGGGCTCAAACAGATGCCATATGCTGCCCGGTTAAAGAAACTCCAGCTCTACTCAGTGGCATACCACCTGCTCAGAGGTTATCTGTGCCTGACATATAAAGCCATGTCCAACCCGGAATTAATGGACATGCTGCACCTCAGAAAATCCAAATCCCATCAAGCTACGCGCTCGAGTGACTTGAACCTCAGCACTGAAATAATTAGGACATGCTGGAGGGACAGATTCATAACCCAGAGGCTCCCCTCACTCTGGAATAAAATCCCAGTCCGGGTTAGGCAGAGTTCCTCACTGACTCTCTTCAAGAGGAATCTTGATGAGTGGATGGGAAATCATAGGTTTACCCCGGGTATCACTTCTGTGTCACTGTTAGACAGAGGCACAGTATACTAACCTCGAAAAAGGGCATAGCAAAATTAATTTAAAATGGGTGGCGAAAGCCAAACACACTCTGGCTAGGCTTATAAATGCCCTAGGGCAGATAGCCTAGTATGAACCTATGAACAAATTAAAATCTTTATGAGGTATTTGCTTTCCACAAGAAATGCAATTATTTACTTTTACTGGCATCGGTTTCGAGCAAGAAAAGTTTCCCCAACGGGGTACTTAGCTTTTAGTTGAAGACTTTGGTTCTGAATCTCGAAAATGAAAATTTCAGGAGTCTGCCGACCGGCATTTGCGAACTGCTTCTGCATTGGGCACCGCACGGCAAGAAAGACTGGTGTAATGACGTTGGCTGCATGTTTTATACACCTGACGTCACAGAAGAAGAGACTGCAACCGACGCAGGACCCAAGACTTTGTTAATCAGGCCGACTGAGGGCTACCTGCAAACAGATAACCCAAAGGTAATGACTGCAACAGTGAAACAGGAAGAACATCAGTGGCAGTCAAACTTTGAACAATTGTCGTAGCCAGTGTAGAAGGCATCAGTATGCTTTTTGGTGCCAATTATACAGACCATTCTGAAAACTTCGGAACCTTAACTTTTGTTTCCATAGAGGAACCTTTAGAAGCACGTTTATGTTTTTTTGACAATCTGTGCTGATGGAGACGTCAGCACTGAATGGAAGGATTTTGATCCAGAGGCCGGAGATGACCGGTCGGCCTTGGACAAGGCTTCTTTGAAAGGGGCTTTAAGGAGTCCTTTAAGAATAAGTTTGTTCTTCCTCTCTGCCAAGGTTCTATTACTGAAACCCTGGCAGATGGCTCGGTCCATACTCAAATGGGGAACACCCAAAAGTACAGTTGTGTATCTAACATAAATGTAGATGTTCGAATGTATTCACTGTTGCAGTGATTACTCTTGGGTTATCCTGCTGGTAGGCTACCCGCAGTCGGCCTGAATTCCAAAGTCCTGGTCCGGCGTCGGTTGCTGTTGCTTCTTCCCTGCCGTCAATGTGCCAGGGGTATAAAAGATGCAGCCGACGCCATTTTCTTCAGTTTTTCTTGCCCCAAATGTCAGGTGCCCCCAAAAGGGTAGGCTAAATATAATATGCCAGTAAACATACATGCAGTAAAGAAACATTTCCTTCATCTACAAGCAAATACACCACATAGGTTGTATAGAATAGAGAAGTACAGATGAGCCCCAGCAAAAGAAAGGGGGACGGAGGGAGGGTAACCTGGACTGCATCAGTGAATACACTTGAACATCTACATTTATGGTAGGTACACAACTGTACTATGTTCATCGTGTTTCACTGTTGCAGTCATTACTCTTGGGTTGAATCCCAAAGCTGAGTATGGTTGGGTGAGCCAAATAGGGTTAGGAGAGGCTATGAGGCCCTGCAGAACTGCAGTGGCAAAGTCTGCTCTGGATTCAGAGTAAAGAGGTAAGTGGTAGTGCCTTGTAAAAGTGTGCATTGAACTCCAAGTTGCAGCCTCTAAGATGTCTTTGGTTGGTACTCCTCTGAGGAAGGCTGCTGAAGTGGCTGCTGCTCTGGTAGAATGAGGCCTAATGCCCTTAGGCACTGATTTGCCATGCTGAGAATAGCAGAAATGGATGCAATGACCTATCGATTTAGAAATAGTCTGTTTTGAGATAGCCTTTCCTTGTGATCCTGCAGCACATGACACAAAGTTGCTCAGTCTTTCTGAAAGCTTTAGTTCTGTCCAAGTAAAAGCGTAGCTGCCTGTGTATGTCCAGAGAGTGCAAACTTTTCTCACCCTTGTTCTGTGGGTTTGGATAAAAGGTAGCCAAGTGAATGGTTTGATTGAGGGCCACACTGGACACTACCTTAGGCATAAATGTTGGGTTTGTCCTCAGAGAAACCCTGTCTGGATGAAAAATGATAAAACGTTCCACAGCCATGAGTGCTTGTAACTCCGAGACTCATCTCGCAGAGGTTATTGCCAGTAGCAGAGCTGTTTTCCAGGATAAGAATTTTATATCAGCAGTTGAGGCTGGCTCAAAAGGAGGCAGTGTGAGTTTTTTCAAAACATAATTGAGGTCCCATGCAGGTACTGGTGCTCTCCTTGGAGGTCTTGTATTTTTGGTCCCTCTGAGGTACTGCCTTATTAAAGGATGAGAAAAGATAGGAGGTTCCGTATTGTAATGGGCTGAAATGTCAGAGGCATGAATCTTAATTGAAGAAAAGGAAAGGCCTTTGTCCAGCATCTCATTTAGGTATTGTAAAATCTGAGGAATATTTGGTACATATGTGTCAATGCTTTGTTCCTGGTTCCAAGCACAGAATCTCTTCCATTTTTCTGCATAAAATTTTCTGGTACTGGTCCTCCTGGCCTCCAAGATAACATCCATAACAGCTTTCGAAAGAGGAGTGTTCTGACTGGCTACATTATTCGTCATGCTGCCAGATTTAAGGTCCTGAGTTGACTGTGCAGGATCTGATTGTTTTGTTGGGTCAGCAAGTGGGAAGTTTGAGGCAATATCCATGCTGGGCCTTGAGACAAGCTCTTTAGGATTGGGTACCAGTGCTGGCGTGGCCAGTCTGGTGCAATCAGTATCATTTTTGGCTTCTCTTGTCTGACCTTTAGGAGTACCTTGGGAAGGACAGGCAGTGGAGGAAAGGCGTATACTGTTAGGTTTTTCCCGCTGAAGGATAGGGCATCCACTCTCCATGCTTGTTTGTGATAAATCCTTGTGCAAAATTTCTGTAATTGGCAGTTGTGAGGGGAGGCAAATAGATCTATGTCTGGGCATCCCCATTTCCTTGTTATCATGCTGAAGACTTGTGGATCCAGTTTCCACTCGTGGGGGATCCATGAGGTTTCTACTTAGTTCGTTTGCCAGAGTATTTGTTTTTCCTGGCAGGAATTGTGCTTGCAGGTGAACTTGGTAAATGAATGCGGTGTCCCACAAGGTCATTGCTTGCCTGCAGAGGGGGTAGGAGTGTGTGTGCCTCCCTGCTTATTTATGTACTACATGACCGTAGTATCGTCAGTCTTTATTAGCAGCTGTCCTGGATGAAGTAGGTCCTTGAAAGCTGTCAGGGTATTCTGAACAGCTAGCATCTCTTTCTGATTGATATGAAGATGCATCTGGCTTGCAGGCCATGTGCCCTGAATACATTTTCCTTCCATATGTGCCCACCAAGCATAATCTGATGCATCCATTGTCAGTGTCTGTCTGGCTGTGGGTAAAGTGAATGGCAGACCCTTGTTGTGGTGACAGGCCTGTGCCCACCATCGAAACTCCTGTTACAGGCAGGAAATAAGGGTAATTACTGTCTCCAGGCTGTGGCAATGCTGAGTCCAAACACTTTTTAGATACCATTGTAGTTTCCTCATATGCAGTCTGGCATATGGAATTAGTAGAATGCAGGATGCCATGAAGCCCAAGGCCTGCAGGATTTTCCTTGCAGATAACTGGGTCTTTGTTGCCAACTTTTTGTAGTAAGAAGTCAGTTGCCTTTGTTTGTCTGGCATGAGATAAGCCATCTGGGCAGTTATATTTAAGCTTGCACCCAGGAATATTATCTCTTGAGAGGGTACTAGTGATTTCTTTTCGTTTACTGTGTACCCTAGGCGAATTAGTAAATCTTTTTACAAATGCCAGACGCTTTAGAAGAATGTCTTTTTTCTCTGCTTGAATAAGGCAGTCGTCCAAGTAGGGATATATTTGAATACTGGTGCCAGGCATTTTGTGAAAACCCTGGGCACAGTAGATAAGCCAAAGGGCAGTGCAGAGAATTGGTAGTGTATTGAGCTAGCTACGAATCTGAGGTATCTTCTGCAAGATTGTCTGATTGGGACATGCAGGTATGCCTCTTTTAGGTCCAAAGTTACAAGCCAAGCCTTCTTGCCCAGCATGGGCAGTAGCTGCTGTAGAGTCAACATCTTGAATTTTGGAACCTTCAGAAACGTATTTAGTATAGACAGATTCAGTACTGGCCTCCAGGCTTTGTCCTTTCTGGGCACCAAGAAAAATCTCGAGTAAAATCCTTGCCCCTGCTCTTGTTGTGGTACTTGTTAAATGGCCCACATGTCCATGAGGGCTGTAATTTGCTTTTGTGCCTCTGCCCATTGATTGTGTGGCAGGTCTGGCATACCTTTTGCCCTTGGCAGGGTGTGGAAGTGGAACCTGTAGCCCTGGGACACTATATTCAAGACCCATTTGTCTTGGGTAATCTTTTGCCAATTTTTTTAAAAAAGTGCTAGTTTTCCCCCTAAGGGGGCTGCTAAAAGAAAAGTGCTTGGATCTGGCAGAGGAAAGTCATTGGGACATCAGCATCAGAATCCTCATAAGGAGGAATGGAATAATCCTGTTCAGAAGAGGAATCAGGAAATAGAAACCTGATCAGAGGAATCATATTCTGTCTCTTGCCTAGACCACTTATCAGGAGGGGGATGGGAACCCCTGATCAAAGTAATTAGGTCTTCGGCCATTTTAAGCATCTGTTTTTTAGGCATTGTAGTCTGAGTAGGAGAATGCTGTACTTGTTTCTTTGTCTTTAGTGCTGCTTTAGTCTTTGTCTTTGAAGCTGAAGATGGTTTAATATATAACTGTGTAGGTCTGAAGACACCCTCAGAAGCCGATGCCTGCTCAGCGGCTCTGGACCCATCTGAGGGAATGATTTCCGAGTGTTTAATATCTTGAGTATCCAGAGGCCCAGTCAGCTCCACGTGGGAGTCGGAAGCGGCCTGTGGCTCTGAGGTAGCGGGCACCAGGTGCTGTGAAAGCACCTCACTGAGAACCGGCGACTGGCCTAGCGGAGGCCTCGTCATCGGTTTTGGACCTCGGATGCCTATCCTTTTCCTTGCGTTTTTTGTAAATTCCGATCAACGGCTGTTCCGACGGCATTATATAATTAAACCTTCGGCCAAAATAATGGAATGCAAAATCGAACCGATGCTTAATAGTGCGTTGGTTAAATCAAGCACAAAAGAGACAGCTAGCAATGTTGTGGTCGGGGCCTAGGCAAGGAATACAGTAAGAGTGAAAATCTTTATGAGGTATTTGCTTCCCACAAGAAATACAATTGTTAACTTTTTCTGACATCGGTCTGGAGCAAGAAAAAAGTTTCCCCAACGGGGTACTTAGATTTAATGAAGACTTCAGTTCTGAAATTCAGATTTGAAAATCTCAGGAGTCGGCCGACCGGCACTTGCGAACTGCTTTTGCTTCGGGCACCGTGCAGCAAGACAGACTGAAGAAAATGGCGTCGGCTGCATCTTTTATACCCCTGGTGCACTGACGTCAGGGAAGAAGCGACAGCAACCGATGCCGGTCCAGGACTTTGGAATTCAGGCCGACTGTGGGTAGCCTGCCAGCAGGATAACCCAAGAGTAATGACTGCAACAGTGAAACACGATGAACATCAGTAAACACTGGATTCATTATTATCACAGTTTGGCATTTTCCTGTTGCTGTAGCACTCTGTACATTGTTTAAACCCTTTAATTGAGCTTTTAGGGTTCTCTACCATACTCCTGCATAAAACGAGCAGGAAGGCAGAAAGGAAAGAAGGTGGTTTAGAAATTAGAAACTCGCACTAAAACAGGGGAAAATCTACCAACAATGTTAGAAAGGTTACCAATGGTAAACAGAAAGACAGGGAAGGGAAAAAGACTACCAACGATGGTAGAGGGGAAAGAATATACCAGCGGTAAGGGAAAAAACACCACACACGCTAAGAGTAGACCAAAGTTTTTAAAAGAAGGAAAAGGTCTTAGATAAATAAGAAAAATATAACATACTTAGCTACGACAGAATTGGCTGATTCGTCTTTTCGTAAGAGCAGCAAATGAGATCTGAGGTAATGTGGAGGAGGCATTGTGGGTAGACTTGCAGCTCGAGAGATTTGTTTTGGCTGACGCGAGCTATAAGACAGCTGGATTGGTTGCAAGTATCTGAACTGTAACTCCACTAGTCAAGAACAGATGACGATTGACATCATCAGATTGAATGTTTATATATAATATATGACTTTTCTAACTACTACCTGAAAGACAATTCTAAGCACAAAAATACATATAAAGAGAAAATGAATTGAAAAGTACAGTTGTACAAGATCTTACCATAACGGTAGATTTCCTACTTTTCAGTGTTGCAATTTTCCTTACAAAAAGGATATCCTGCTGAGGATAGCTGAACATCCACAGCCAGCTTACATGCAGTATAAAAATGCCCAAAATAGCCCGTGGAGAGACAGAAACCTA
The DNA here is from genome assembly GCF_019279795.1 of Protopterus annectens. Classification (NCBI taxonomy): domain Eukaryota; kingdom Metazoa; phylum Chordata; order Ceratodontiformes; family Protopteridae; genus Protopterus; species Protopterus annectens. The sequence continues at coordinate 1,671,220,836 of NC_056732.1, forward strand.
CAATAATGGAAATTGGGGGAGTGGGGAATAGCCCTCCATGTTATAGCATAACTAAATCTAGGAAAAACTCATATATGCTGCCTGTGCTGGTGATGTAAACCGACAGAACTCTGATTATGGCACAAGTGGCCACAGTTTGACTGGGAGCTTGGGCACCTGATAGCACAGGCAAGACAAGGTGGGGCTGAGCAGTACAAGTAGTATCAGTGTCTACTCTCAAAGCAGCAACAAAGTGGAGTAGGTGCTTTGGTCCTTTAAACTTCATTAGTGAGTAAGCATAAACACACTAGTATGATGGGAAGGGTGTTGAGCTCCCTGACATGATGCAGGTAAGCCCCCTCCCCTTCTTTGTCAGTGAAAGCACTCCCTGATGTCTGCCAGGATGACTGCTCCTCTGGCTAGCTCGCACCCTTGTGGATCTGAAGGTCAGAGGTCCTTACAGTTAGGGAAAGAGCTAGTCAGGTACAATCTAAGGAGCTTTGATGGTTGGCAAGGCAGAGAGAATGAGAGTCTACATGAAAATATTCATAAAGTTGAACAGATGAAGAGTATCTGTCCTGAAAAACTATGGAAAAAGACTTTTGGGAGTAGGATATTTATCTTGTAAATATCTGATTATGCAGAATACCTTGAAGCTAATGATATGGGTGCTTTCATCACGTCTATCACATGATGATGAATGTTTTGCTTCAAGGCTAACACAGAAAGTTCAGTTGAACATGCATAAGGCTTCAGAGACTTGCTGCAATGATACTTCCTCATTACAGACTTCCCTGGTCCTGAAGCACTGCTGCCTGCTCTCAGCTCATATCATAACACATTCCCAAGGGCTTGGTCCCCAGCTAAAGCTTCAGGTACCGGTAAGAGGATGCTGACACTTTCAGGTAAGCCATTAGTCCCAAAAAACAAGTTCTTCAGCAAAGTATCATCTGTATGACTGATGGTATTTAGTGCAGCTCTCTGCCACCCCCACAAACAGAAATTAAGATGTGCAATGAAAAGCATACCATGTGTTCACTTCTGTGCACATACAAAACACCTTACTGCTTCTCTAGGCTGTACTGAAATCTGCAGGCACATAAGCTGCACCCCCCCACATACCCCCACCCCAAAAAGAATTCCTTTTCAGCTGTTTTATATTCAAAATTTACTCTACAGAACATTTAGAATAATGACATCTAACTGAAAAAAGTAGGGATTTGCAAGCTGTTAGGCTACCACCACTACTAATAGCATGTCCACACACAAACACAAACACGCACACACACGAAAAGAAACTGAAAGTACCTTAGTATTGAAATGGTGAACCATGTTTCGCAAGATGTCTGTCTCGATTCGGGACAGAATAAGATTATCAGGAGCATGGAGGGCAATGTACCCATAACAGAGTATTAGTGCACTCTTCAGCTTTTCTATATCCACATCATTTTTGTCCTGCAGAAAAACAAACAAACTAATATTACCCACTGTGCACAAGGCTGTCTTGTGCAATCACCAGCTCTTAGAGACTGACAAAATACAGATTATGGAGCAAAGGATTTGCAAACATACAAAAGGAATTACACATGAGTTTCTAACAAAAAAGAAAAATACCCTACCCCTTGAGAGAAATTCCATGGGTAGAAACAAACTATGATGGCTCTGGCACCAGAATCGGCATCAAATGGGATTGGGGTGTCACATCAACAGTGACCATCACTAGGATGGCTATGGCATTAGCATCTAATGGGATAGGGGTGTCACATCAACAGTGACCATCACTGGGATGGGTATGGCATCAGCATCTAATGGGATAGGGGTGTCACATCAACAGTGACCATCACTAGGATGGGTATGGCATCAGCATCTAATGGGATTGGGGTGACGTCAACAGTGATCATCTCTAGGATGGGTATGGCATCAGCATCTAATGGGAATGGGGTGACGTCAACAGTGACCATCACTAGGATGGGTATGGCATCAGCATCTAATGGGATTGGGGTGACATCAACAGTGACCATCACTAGGATGGGTATGGCATCAGCATCTAATGGGATTGGGGTGTCACATCAACAGTGACCATCACTGTGATGGCAATGGATCCTTGAAAGATACTTCTCAACCTAGTCTAGTTAATGGAGAGAAAGTGCAAGCAAATGGATTATTTCTCTCTTTTTAAAGCATCTCATGCAAAAAAAAAAATCTCTACACCTCACCAGTTCTGTGGGACAGAGATGATACAGGTTTGATGAGACATTCATGCATTGGAAAGACCAGTCAAGTAAAGACATTAATCGTGAAGTACTGCATGCTTGCATTTGCTGTGGGGAACTTGGAAGAGTGAATACAGTCACAAATCTGTATAGGACAGAACTAAGGCATGTCAGGAAGTCTCTGCCTGCAAAGGTAGGAGGGCACAGCAGCAGTATGTCACCCCAGTAATGTCATCCTTACACCACACTCACCAGATGTCCACCCCATAAACTACCAATAGCATGCATAAAGGAGGAGTGATTTGAATTTAAGGGGGGTGACTTAGCAGCCTTGACGATAGCCACATCTTAGTTTCTTACCACTGAGAAATGAATGGGCATAGCCCTAATGACTGGTTTGGAGGCATGGGGGTGCGAAAAATAAAACTCTGCATCCATATTTGTAAGAGGCAATGAAATGATTTCAGGGTCCTTTTTTAACCACAGTCCATGTTGAAAGAATATAGGTAAACATACTTGTACAGTATAGAATAAAAGAAAAAGCGAAGTAAATGGGATGCAGAAAGCTTACAGAGTAAAAGGAAATGGTACACAAACATGCAGAACTAATACAAGTATGAGTATAAACAGACAAAGGCAGAACACCAGTTATAAAAGCAATACATTATAAAACATTATGATGCATAAGCAAATCTTTACTACTGTCTTTCTTTATATTATCTTATTTCTGCTATACCACTTCAACAAAGAGATTAATTATAACAAATGTTTAATTGTTACTATTTACTAAATCAGTAAAAAATTCCTAAAGTAGACCCAGATGCAGTTGATGGGGATTAAGAACGGTCTTACTTTAGGAATTCCTCAAATACGTTTTAATACATGGACTTGCGACATCATGAGATCTTAGAGAAGGATTCCTGGACAGAGTCCAGTAAGTGGGATACCTTTTGTAATAAAATCCATCCAACAACTCAGTGGAGCAATGACTACCCTCACTTTTAAGTGCCACACTGTTGTAAGGGGGGACATGTTCACTTCCAAAACTCCCAATTTCCAACCATCAGCCAAATTAAGAATTAAATTAGTTAGACAACAATGACTGATCAACCAGCAATTCATTGTTGTTGTGTCTTTCGGCTTTTTCCCGTTTAGGGGTCGCCACAGCAGAACTCCGGTCCGCTAATGATTGGCAGTAGATTTTTACGTGCAGAGTTGCCAGCTCTGACGCACAACCTTCAACGAAGGTACGCCTATTCACGCATGTCTCCACGCAGAAGAAGCTCTCGCTGAGAATCGAACCAGACAGCGTCTTACTGTGAGGCGACAATGCTACCGCAGCACCACCACAGCATCAACCAGCAATTCATTAAAAATTAAAATATTTGGTGGTTTGCATTCATACCTCTCAAATGTCCAGATGTTTGCAGAATGCCCATATTTTTCCCTCTTATTTTTGTTCTCTCCCTCATACAATTTGTGGGTTTAAGGTGGATTATTTAGGATTGGTGTCACTAAATAATGCCACACATCTGAGTTTCAGACTTCATATCATTAAGAAAATGCACGTTAATGCAAAACCTTTGAGTTTATCAATGTTCTAAGTTTATAAGAGCAACATTTATAAATTGACCCTATTTTAGGACCTTTGTCCAGATTTCCTGTGTTTACAGCTTGAGAGGTATGCGCGCATCTTTTGTCACAGTTTACCAATCTTTGTGAAATTCAGAAAAACTACGGGGAGAAGAAAACAACTCCCAAACTAAAACTACGTCTTGCAGGTTACAGAATATTTTTGCTGGGCACTTACATCTGTACTACACTTCTTCAGAGCAATGAACACAATAAAAAATAATGGTTTAAAAAGTCATAAGAAACATTCACATGTAGTTTACTAGCCAATAAAAAAATGCATTCATTCACATCAAATCCATCCTATAAGAATTCAACTTCAAATTACATTTAATAAAGACTGTGCCACTTAATACAGGGAAATCCCTTAAACGTAATCTCCTATTCAATTCCTTTTTATCCATAGGTTCATAGGTTCATACTAGGCTATCTGCCCTAGGGCATTTATAAGCCTAGCCAGAATGTGTTTGGCTTTCGCCACCCATTTTAAATTTATTTTGCTATACCCTTTTTCGAGGTTAGTATACTGTGCCTCTGTCTAACAGTGACACAGAAGTGATACCCGGGGTAAACCTACGATCTCCCATCCACTCATCAAGATTCCTCTTGAAGAGAGTCAATGAGGGACTCTGCCTAACCTGGACTGGGATTTTATTCCAGAGTGAAGGGAGCCTCTGGGTTATGAATCTGTCCCTCCAGCATGTCCTATTTATTTCAGTGCTGAGGTTCAAGTCTCTCGAGCACGTAGCTCGATGGGATTTGGATTTTCTGAGGTGCAGCATGTCCATTAATTCCGGGTTGGACATGGCTTTATACGTCAGGCACAGATCGCCTCTGAACAGGCGGTATGCCACTGAGTAGAGCTGGAGTTTCTTTAACCGGGCAGCATATGGCATCTGTTTGAGCCCTTTGATCCTCTTGGTGAGGTACTTTTGGGGTCTTTCCAGTTGCTGCAGGTGTCTGGTAAGGTACATCCCAAAAGGGGCATTGTACTCAATTATGGGCCTGATGAGGGATGAGTAAAGAGGCACGATGACCTCCCTGATCTAGATGTGAATCCCTTCATGATTAGGTGGGCTATATAAAATGTTTTTCTAACCACTTTGGCCATGTGGTTGTCAAATGAGAGATTGCTATCAACTTGGGTCCCCAGGTCCCTAATTACTTCTTCTGTACTTAATGGATTACCACCTATGTGGTAATTTCTGGGCACTTTGTTTTGCCAAAGGGATGACTATACACTTTTGGCATTTAGCTTGAGGCCATGGCTCTGGCACCAGTTGTCTGTTTCTATGAGGCCCTTTTGGAGGATGCTTGTGTCGGCTGGAGAGTCGATTATGGTGCCCAGTTTGCAGTCATCTGCGAACTTGGTCAGCCACAGTCCTTCCGTGTTGGCCTGTACCTCCGAGAAATATATACCGAACAAGAGAGGTCCCAGGACTGAGCCTTGTGGGACACCACTTGTAACTGGTTTGGAGTCTGACATGGCTCCAGCAATTCTAACCATGTGGGTTCTGTCCTTGAGCCAGTTTGCAATCCATCTAGTGACATAGGGGTTTATATTTAAGCTGGTGAGCTTATCTATAATGCCCGAGTGGGGTATTGTATCAAAGGCTTTTGCGAGGTCCAGGTAGGCTGTGTGGACCACCTTCCCCTCGTCAATGGCCTTGGTGACTGTTTCAAAGAAATCAACCAGGTTTAAGAGGCAGGATCTGCCCTTAACAAAGCCGAACTGGGTAGGATCCAGTGTTTGTAGGTCCCCAATATCTTTATTTATGAGGTCCATGATGATCCTTTCCATAGCTTTGCAGACCAAGCTAGTCAGGCTTATGGGGCGATAGTTTCCAGGATCCGTTGAGGCACCACCTTTATGGAGAGGGACCACTGTTGCTGTACGCCACTCTTTGGGCACATATCCTGTAGTAAGGCGGAGACTGAACAGTAGTTTTATGTTTGGGTTTAGCTCTTCTTGGAGGTCATGTAGGACGCAGCCCAGGACACCATCTGGTCCCATTGATGCTGTGTTTTTTGCTTTGGAGAGGGCGGCTCTTACCTGAGCATCTGAGATGTCAGGGGGGCAGCACTCTGCTGGGATAGATATTTGCCCTTTTGGTGGGGAGGGGGGGGTGTTTGCTGTCAGCTAGGATGTTGGCAATGTCTGTGGGTTTGGTGTATTTTTTGTCATTTTGGACTAATTCTGAGCATATCTGGGAATTACCACCCAGGTTCCCAACATAACTAAAGAAAGCCTTGTGATTATCCTTAGTGTCCTGTGCAATTTTTCTCTCGAAGCTGGCCTTAGACAATTTTATGTGTGCCCATAGTTTTTTTGCTAATACTGATCAGTGATGCCTTCCCTTTTTGGGATTTTGCTCTATCATTTAGTAGCTTCCTCCTTCTATTGTATAGTTTGTTTATGGCTGGGGTCTGCCTTTGGAGGATTGGGTCTTGGTTTTATTTGGGATCGCATGATCCATGCATTCCTGAAGGTGTTCATAGAATGCGTTTATAAAGGATTCTGCGGTCTGGGCCGTATTTTCCACAGGCCCAGGGGCTTTGAAGGATTCCATCTCTGTTTTGAGGAGTGTGAAATTTGCTTTAGAGAAGTTTTTCACTGTGGTTTTCTGGGCAGGGGGTGGGGTCGGGATGTGAATATCCAGTGACATTAGTTTATGGTCTGATCTTACCAGTGAGGGATACACTTCTGGTCTGGAGCATAGAGTCCCCATGTTGGTGATGATCAGGTCCAGTATGTTTTCCCCTCTTGTGGGAGTGGTAACAAGTTGTTCCATAGCATTTGAGTTTATAAATTCTAGGAACCTTTGGGCTAGGGTGTTGGAGCTAGAGTAATGCTCCCAGTCTATGTTTGGGTAGTTGAAGTTGCCCAATATAATGGTGTTTGGAGAGACCTTCATATTTTCCAGTGTTCTCAGGAAGGCCGAGTGGGGTTCCTGGGTTTGGGAGGGTGGTCTGTAGCAGGCTATAAACTGGAAGGCAGTTTTACCCACTGTTAGTTGCACATGGATAGTCTCTGATGCTTCGTGCTTTGCCACCAACCTGGAGGTGTGGGTATCTTTGATGAATATTGATACTCCCCCCTCCTTTTGTGGTTCGGTCCAAGTTTTGGGGCCGAAAAGCATGGTATGAGGTATAACCTGGTAGTGCTGGGGTACTCTCGGGAGCCCTAAACCAGGTTTCTGTTACTGCACAGATATCGATGTTCTCCATGCTAAGGAGAGTTTCGAGTGCGTGCATCTTGAGGTTTAGACTTCTGGCGTTGAGTAGCATTACTCTTAGTTTCTTATCCCTTGTGATACCTATGGAGGTGGGTTTGTCTTTTGAGCCTTGCCTAAAAAAGGCACTATGGGGGTAGCAAGAACCTTTGCCAATATCCGAAAGCCCAGGGGTGACAGGTGCAAGCCGTCCCTAGCGAAGCATTGTGGCTTGTCGAGCATATCATCCCAAGCTGACAGGCATTGGATCCCCTTTGAATGACACCAGTACTTAAGCCAATTGTTGAAATTGATCATCTTGTCTTCATATTGTGGCATCATTCTTGGTGAGGGTAAGATGCTACTCAAGGTCAGGATCATACCGGCCTGGGCTACATGCTCAGAGAGCTCCTTTATGTCTCTCCATGTAGTCCAGGGAGGAATGTCTCAGGTCATTCACACCAGCATGGACAATGACTGAGTCATATTTGTACTTGCCTTGGAGTGACCTGAGTGCTTGTGTTATGTGGCAGATCCTAGCGCCCGACAGGCTGCTCACCGTGACCCTCTCCTTGTTCAGCCTGGTGAGCGGGACATCAGTGTGCCTGACGATAGAGTCACCTATTACAAGTGTATCAGGTGTGTTGTTTAGTCTTAAGGGCTGTGACTGTTTGGCACACTGGCTTTGTGAGATATGTGTTGCACATGTTTTGTTTTGGGGTAGCGGCTGCTTGGGTGTCTGCTTTAGAGGTCTCTGCTGCTTTGGCAGATCTTTATTTAGAGCCTCCGAGTATGTTTTTGTGTGATTATGTGTTTGGTTTGCTGTCGTGGTAGGTCTATGTGAGACTGGAATTGTAGTGAGTGTGGTTTCCTTCTCTGGTTATGCCAGTACTGAGTTGAGAGAGCTTAGCCTCCAGTTTGGCTATATGGTTGCATCTCTCACATGTGTTGGAATTTGTTGGGAGGAGGAGAGGGTTGTCTGTGTACATGAGGCAGTTGTAACATTGCCTCAAGATTCCCAGATTCACCAGCTGGACCGGAGAGGAGATTGACAACTGACCTTTGGACATGCTAGAATAATATTGGGAATTCCTTAATAATTGAAAACCAGGGCCAGTGGGGAGTGAGGGTGTAGTGCTTTTAATTTTTAGTGCTGACTTGTATAATTGCTTTAGTGAGCAAGTGCCAGGTAACTTAAGTGCAATGTGTTACAGGTAACTTAAATGCAAAAACGACAAACAGTAACTTTCTTTCAAGTTCCCATACTGTGTTAGCTGATAAAGACCACCCCCCACCCCGTCTAACTAAATACTATCAAGAGCAAAGAAAAAATAAAAAAATCTTTACAGTGAATGCTACTGCTGATACAAAGCTCTATTAGCACTATTACTTTTAATATTTTAAGTGTCCATAAATCCTACTGTTTTAACATAAAGATATACCTACATAGAAAGCCTCATGTATAAAACAGGATAACAAATAAACTATCCTACTTGAAAGATGTGTAAATTTTATTTTACAATGACTGGCCGTTAGCATTCAAAAAGTAGCATGCTGACTGATCAGCCCAACCAGCGTGCCCCCCTTGTAAATCCAAGCATATACCAATGGAAAAAAGTCCAGTCACCTGGACTTTCTTCCATTAATATATGCAATAAAAATGTACTTTTCTTTCATTTAAAAAAAAAAAACTCACAAAACTGGAAACCCAAACAAATTATAAAGACAGCACACAGACAAATAAAAGGATAATCAGGTATCTTATGCAAAATTAAAAAACGCACCTGAATATCCTTTATTTTCTCCATCCCATCTCTCCTGTACGTTAAAAGTCTCCAGGTTTCTTTTCCCTTTTTTTTTTAAAGCAAGCAACGGAGATCTTCCCCTCTTCCACTGCTTCCTTTATACAGCACTGGTATAGTGTGCAAGCATGGGAACGCAAGTCCCATATGCATGTACAATACACCAGCAACGCCGTTCTACAAAGACATTATTCAAGAAAAGTTACGTAATTCTTAAATATCAATGTATAACACCAATAACTGACTCTGTGGTGTGGTATACTGAATATTTACCAACAGTTGGCTTTATTTAATCACTCAGACTTCGCCTTTGTGATTAAACCACACTAACCATGGATAAATCTTCAATATACCACACCCATGTTGTCAGTTATTGCTTCCAATAGTTAAGACTTGATCTCTTAACTACTACATAGGAGACATATTGCATATACCTACATTACTTACAGAAACATTTATATAGTATCCAAGGGTTTATTTCTTACTTTGAGACTGATTTTCATATTTTGTAACTATATCTTTTAGACACCAAACTTCTTAAAGGTTTATAGTTAAGTAATAGACTAGCTGCCCTTGTGGACCATTTTAAACCTGGCTAATTCCCCTTCTGGTGCAAGAATTAACTTATCCCATTTGGTTAGAGATTGAACTTAACCATCTCATGGTTGATCATTAAATAGTACCCCTAGTTAGAATAGCTAGAATCCTACCACAGATAATTTGATGGTGCTCATGCATGGGATAAGCATTTAGGAGCTGTCTCTGTACATTAGTAGCACTGGAGGCAGTCCTGGGGTAAATCTTCTATTGCTTTTATTAGTAATCTTATCAGTATTATCTCATTAGTAAACAATGGCTTCTCCCCAAATACTGCTATTAAATTACTATCTCCTGTTATAATTTTCCACTGTTAACTATTTCTTTAGTTTTGCTACTATCCACACCATATTTCAAGAGAAATGCCAACCTCCAATTCACTTTGGAATCACTAGTAGTCTCTTTAATGCTACTTTCTGCACACTGTAAGCGAATGCAATTGATTACTACAGAGACCTTCTATGGAAACAAGTGACTTACCCCTTGTTTAGCACTACATTTAAGGAGGGGGGGGGTGATACACCACCTGCACTGTGGTGGTGGGGTTGGCTTTGACGTTATAGGAGTTCAATTTCTGCATTGACTGAATGGTCACCAGTTTATCAGCCTTAGATGAAATACCAGATACTCAAACCAGATGGCCTCCTAAACACAAGGAACTAAGAATGACCCCACAGGATTACAAAACAGATTATTTTTCTGGCTTAATCTCTGATGCAGGAAGTAGAGAGAGATGGTGGAACCAAGAATCCAAGAATATAAATATAAGTATGAGTAAAGAGACTTGTAGGCTGGAGAATAAAATGCTTGAAATTTATTCCAAAACACAAAGTTAGGCAAGCGCTTTTGAGGCAATCCTCTTCACCAGACCTTAATATGCAAATAAATTAGCACACAAGGTTTAAATAAAACCAACATCATCCTCTTTCGGCTTTTCCCATTAGGGGTCGCCACAGCAGATCATCTCTTTCCATTTCTTCCTATCCTCTGCATCTTGCTCTGTCACACCAACCGCCTGCATGTCCTCTCTCACCACGTCCATAAACCTTATCTTAGGCCTTCCTCTTTTCCTCTTACCTGGCATCTCCATCCTTAGCATCTTTTTCCCAATATACCCATCATCCCTCCTCAGCACATGTCCAAACCAACGCAATCTCGTCTCTCTTGCTTTGTCTCCAAACTGTCCAACATGAGCTGACCCTCTAATATACTGATTCCTAATCCTATCCAGCCTAGTCACACCGAGTGCAAATCTTAACATCTTTAACTCTGCCACATCCAGCTCTGACTCCTGCCTTTTTGTCAATGCCACTGTCTCCAACCCATATAACATAGCTGGTCTCACTACCCTCTTGTAGACCTTCCCTTTCACTCTTACTGGTACCAGTCTGTCACAAATCACTCCTGACACTGTTCTCCACCCATTCCACCCTGCCTGTACTCTCTTCTTCACCTCTCTTCCACATTCACCATTACTCTGAACTGTTGATCCCAAGAACTTACTCTTCCACATTTACCAACTACAATCCCTGCATCTTCACCCTTCCTCTACCCTCCCTCTCATTTACACACATATATTCTGTCTTAGTCCTGCTGACCTTCATTCCTCTGCTCTCTAGAGCATATCTCCACCTCTCCAGAGTCTCCTCAACCTGATTCCTACTCTCACTACAGATCACAATGTCATCTGCAAACATCATAGTCCACGGGGCCTCCTGTCTGATCTCATCTGTCAACCTGTCCATCACCACTGCAAATAAGAAAGGACTCAGAGCTGATCCTTGATGTAATCCCACCTCCACCTTAAACAGATCTGTCACTACCACTGCAGTCCTCACCACTGTCACACTACCCTCGTACATATCCTGTAGCACACTTACATACTTCTCTGCCACTCCCGACTTCATCATACAATACCACAACTCTTCTCTAGGCACCCTGTCGTATGCTTTCTCCAAGTCTACAAAGACACAATGCAACTCCTTCTGACCTTCTCTGTATTTCTCCAATAACACTCTCAGAGCAAACATTGCATCTGTAGTGCTCTTTCCTGGCATGAAACCATACTGCTGATCACTAATCATCACCTCCCTTCTTAACCTAGCTTTTACTACTCTTTCCCATAACTTCAAGCTGTGACTGATCAGTTTTATCCCTCTGTAGTTACTGCAGCTCTGCACATCACCCTTATTCTTAAAGATTGGTACCAAAACACTTTTTCTCCACTCTTCAGGCATCCTCTGACTTTCCAAAATTTCATTAAACAATCTAGTTAGAAATTCCACTGCCATTTCTCCTAAGCACCTCCATGCTTCCATTGGTATGTCATCTGGGCCAACAGCCTTTCCATTCTTCATCCTCTTCATAGCTGTCCTTACTTCCTCCTTGCTAATCTGTTTCACTTCCTGATTCACTATCCCCACATCATCCAACCTTCTCTCTCTCTCATTCTCTTCATTCATCAGCCTCTCAAAATACTCTTTCCATGTACTCAACACACTCTCCTCTCTTGTGAGTTTAAATAAAACCAACAACAAATAAAAATTCTTTAAAATCAGTGAAGCAACCCACTTTTTTCAAGAGAGGTTTTAAGGACACAGCACTGTTGAGGCCAGGTGATAAGTATGCCTTATAGTCCCACTATCCACCTTAATTCAGCATGTTCAGTTTCATTGTTAATGTCACCTTCTCTAAAACTTGTATTCATTTTCTGCAAAACCAAAAATTTAAAATTGTGCTGGTCTCCACAATCTAAAACATGCTTGGCTAGTGCATTAGTAAAGCTTGCTGTTCCTAATATCATTAAGATGTTCCATTACCCTTTCCTTTAAAGTTCTATTAGTACCAATGTAGAATGCACTACAGAGATTGCATTTAGCAAAATACACAATGTTTTTAGTAGAGCAATCTGCATAAAATAAAAACTCTACAGGCTTCTGATGCACAGGGTATAAAATCATGCAAGTAGACCAAATACTATTACAAATTCTGCAATTCCTACAAGAAAAAGTCCCTCTACGCTGAGAGACAAATCTGTCACAAATTTTCTTCTGTTTGTAACAAAGTTTCTTTTTCAAATTCTTGCCATTTTTTAAACTAAAACTGGGTATAGAACCAGCAACACGACTGACTTCAGGGTCAGTAAGGAGAATGGGCCAGTTCTTTTTAATGATGTCACATGTCTTGTTGACATCATTAGAAAAAGTAAGACATAGCCTATTCATAGATGTTGAGGAGATCTGCCTTTCTGGGAGTGCATTCACTAGATGCTCATCTGAATAGCAGGGTTTGGTTTTGTAACTTTCATATGAATCTACTTCCACTATCGCTCTGTCAATATCAGACTTCTTATATCCTCTCTCAACAAACTCTGTAGTGAGACAACTCGTGGCTTCCATTAATTCTTCCCTGTCTGTATGTAATCTCTTGCAGCATATGACTTGGTTCTTAACTATATTCTTAGTAATGTGTCTAGGATGCATACTGGAGCGGTGAAGAACATTGTTCTTCCTACAATCCTTCCTATGTATTCTGGTCGAGATATTACATCTTTTTACTCACAGTTACATTCAGAAAAAAGAAGTTATGTACTCACCATAAAGCTCCATCTGAGTAGGTAAACTTCATTTGTCAGCAACCTGTGGGTTTCGGATCCGAGCCGGTAGCATACCAAGCAAAAAGATCCAAGCTCCTCCCCCTTACCCATACTACACTGCAACCTCCTTCCAATCCTCAGATCGCATTTGCCACCTGCACATAATAACAAAACAAACTAACAACCTGAGACACCTGACTCAAAGACAAAGTAAAGCTCAGCTAAGTAACCATCAAAGTCAGGGGAAAGGAGGAAGGAACGGTTGCTGACAAATGAAGTTTACCTATACAGATGGAAAACTATGATGAGTACATAACTTCTTTATCTGAAGTAGTTAACTTCATTTGATCAACAACCTGTGGGACAGAGTCCCCAGCTACCCGAAATCTTGGGAGGCCATTACGGAAGGATATTTCAGAGCACTGCAGAGCCAAAGGCAGCCCTTCCTCTAGACACCAAATCCAGTTTATAATGAGAAATAAAGGTGTGAGAAGACACCCAGGTAGCCGCTGAACAAATGTCATCCAGGGAAACTCTAGACCAGAATGCAGCAGACGTTGCCATAGAACGCGTAGAATGAGCATGAACTCCCATTGGTTCTGGTAAGCCAGACTTTCTGTATGCTTGTAGGATACAACTCAAAATCCACCTGGCGAGAGTCACCTTTGAAACTAATTTCCCTAGAAAAGGCTTTGCAAAGGAGACAAAAAGTTGATCAGGCTTACGAAAGACAGCCGTCCTGTACAAATAAAAACTTAACTGTCTTGAACATCCAGCAAATGAAGTTTATATTCTCCTTTGTTCTGGAATTTAGGGAAAAAGACAGGCAAATTACTGGACTGATTAATGTTCATCTTGGAAGCAACTTTAGGGAGAAAAGTGGGATTAGTCCTGAGAGATACCCTATCCTTATGAAACACAAGGTATGGAGGTTTGATACAGAGAGCCTGAAGCTCCAACACTCTCCTGGCTGAAGTAATGGCTACCAAAAAAGCAGTCTTCCATGACAAGAACTTCAGATCAACGGAAGCTGTGGGTTCGAACGGAGGCGCAACTAACGCCTGAAGAACTAAGGTCAGATCCCACGGCGGGGATGAATTTCTAACAGGGGGTCTCAAAAGAAAGGTGCCTTTTAGAAAGGTCTTACAAATTCTGGCAGCAGCGAGAGAACCAAAGTTGTCCCCAATATGGAAATGGCAGCCAGCTGAACCTTCACAGTAGATGAGCTGGCCCCTTGCTGAAAAATATGAGACAAGAATTCCAGTACCACTGGAATAGGAGCGGTGAAAGGATCTAAGTTCTTTCGTGAAGCCCAAATGGAAAAATGTTTCCATTTGCTACTGTAAATCTTCCTGGTAGAGCGTTTATGTGCCGCTACCAGGATAGACTTGATTAGGGAAGAGATACCGGGAGTCCTGGCAACTAGAGGAACTGGATCAGCCAAGCTGAAAGTTTGAGATCGTCCAGGTTCGGTGGAGCCATTCCCAAGGGATGAGAAATCAGATCCGAAATGGGATCCAAGATCCAGAGTGGAGCTATGAGATGAGACCCCAGGCAGGTGAACCAGACCTGACGAGGCCAGAATGGGGCTATGAGGATAACCTTGCTTCTCAACTGATGAGCTTTCTGCAAAAAGTTTGTTATAAGTGGAAGTGGAGGATATGCATAAAGAAGACCTGGTGGCCAAGCATGGACTAGAGCGTCTCTGGGGGCTTCCCCTAAAGGAGGAATTAGAGCAAAAAACTCGCTGCACTTCGCATTGGAAGGCGATGCAAAGAGATCACAGCAAGGCTGACCCCACCTGAGGAAGATCTGTTCCGCTACACAAGCGTTCAGAGATGACTCATAAGGAGAAAGGATAGTTCTGCTCAATTTGTCCACCAGTATGTTGGACCGACCCAGAATGTGCGATGATAACAGGAAGCGGTTGGTGGAGAACGCCCATTCTCAGACACTCATGGCTTCTTGGCAAAGTGGGTAAGACCTGGTTCCCCCCTGTTTGTTGATAGACCAGATCACGGACATACTGTCCGACTGGATAGCAACAGTCCCCAGAGGAAAAGAGGCATGAAGGGCCTGCAAAGCTAAAAGGACCACCCTTATCTCCAGGACATTTATATGCAGTACGGTCTCAGTCTGAGTCCATGTGCCTTGGACAGTCCTGCCCGCACAATGCCCCCCCCACCCTAGGCAGTAGGCATCCATGGTCACTGTGGCCTGGGGTAGGGACATAAAGGGTCGTCCTTCCCGAAGGGCTCGGGATTGAAGCCACCACATGAGGGTGTTCCTGCAAACCCTGCTGAGGGGAATCGGGAAGTCTAGAGGGTGGTGTAGGATTGCCCACTGGACTTGCAACGTCCACTGTAGAACCCTCATGTGCAGACGAGCATAAGGAATCAGATCGATCGCTGCCGCCATGGACCCCAAAGCTCTCAGGACTAATTCTGCTAGGGAAGCAGGGGACTAAAGGAGGGCTAGCACATGCAGAGTCATGCTGTGAAGTCTGTCTGACGTTAGGAAGGCCCTGGCCTGGAGGGCATCTATTCTGGCCACTATGAAGTCTAACACTTGAACAGGCTGGAGGAAAGACTTCTTCACATTTATGGTTATCCCCAGCTGGGGTGATATCCGGAGGAAGAAATCCCTGGCTAGAGAAAGTAGATGCCTGGTGGGGGCGGTGAGGAGCCAGTCATCTAGGTACGGGAAGACCTGTATGCCCTGGAGCCTCAGGTGGGCCGCTACAACTGCCATGACCTTGGTAAACACCGTGGGGGCTGTGGTGAGACCAAAGGGTAGGACCCTGAACTGGTAATGACTGGCCCCTAGCCGAAAGAGGAGAAACCTCCTGGACCGTCTGTCCATGAGAATATGGTAGTACACATCCTTGAGATCTATGGAGCACATCCAGTCCTCCTCCTGCAAGAGGGGCAGGATGGATTGGAGCGTGACCATCTGGAATTTCTCCTTGGCAACGAAAAGATTCATTGTTGACAGGTCGAGAATCGGCCTTAAGTCCCCCATCTTTTTTGGCACTAGAAAGAACCTGGAGTAGATGCCTGATCCGGACTGGTCTGGGGGCACATGCTGGATGGCTGTTTTTTCTAACAGCTTTTTTATTTCCAAACCCGCGGCCTCCCTTTGAGTGGGTGGGACATCTGGGAGGCGCCTTGAGTAAGTGGGCTTGTTTATGAAGGGGACTGAATAGCCTCTGGGATATTATCCGAAGCACCCAGCGATCTGTCGTGATGGACTCCCATTGAGCCAAGTGCCTCAAAAAATGCCCCCAGACTGCCTCCAGAGAGAAGCAGTCGGGAAACCACTCAGGACTGCTGCGCAGGTCAGTCGGAAAAGGGTTCCCATGACCCGAAGTTCTTCGGTCCTCCTCTGCACCGAGGTCCACCTTGTCCCCCTCTGCCTCTGGGGGAGAAGGAGTCCTGAGCGTTCCGGGCCTGCTGAGATTTCCAGAACCACATCTTCTTCTGCCCTTGCTGGTTCCTGGAGAAGGACCTTTGAGGGGTAGAGAAGCGGATTCCGATGGCTGACAGCGTTTTCCTGTCTTTCTCGCTCTGGACCAGCGTTTCGCGGACGATCTTCTTGAACAGGGTCGACCCGTCAAAGAGTGCATTTGCAAAGGACACCTTGAAGGGCTCAGAGAAATCGCAAAGTCGAAGCCAGGCATGATGCCTTAAGGCGAAACCGGACCCACTAGCTCTAGCGGCTCCCTCCGTGGCATGGGAAAGCAGCCGCATAGAAGTATTAGACACTGACTTGAGACTGGTCATACAAGCCAAGAAAGTCGGTTTATCCTTGGCCGACATGGACTCTGGGGAGGGACTCGGCATACTATTTGAACAGGTCCCGCTGCAGTCTGATTACATGGGCCAAGTAATTCAGCGCCCTTAGAGAAGTTAGCTGAAGCAAAAGTCCACTTTCCAATACGGTCCACTGCCCGAGACTCCTTGTCAGGGGGATGGACAAAAGAACTTTCCTGAGCGAGTTCCTTTTTGGTGGCCGCCGCCACCACCGTGGCATCAACTGGGGAACCCTTGCTCCATGAAGCTCTGTCTGTAAAGGGACTAAGAACCTTATCGGGCCTTTTGGGCATCAGCTCTACAGTGTCCGTCTCCTTCCACGCCCTGGTGGTAATCAGGTTGACCAGGGGGTCGGCTGAGGGGACATCCAAGAGGTAGATGGGCCTGTGTTGAACGCCTCAAGGAATACCGACTCATCCGAGGAAGGTTTTTGGGTGGACCTCCCCCTTTGGCAGAGTATTTCCATAATGTCTCCAAAGGAGATGTCATTGGGGGGTGATTTGGGGGAACCTTTCCCTTCCTCCAAATCGGTATCCTCGGTGAGGGACTCAGGGGAGTCCAAGTGCTTCCTTTTGCACAGGCGTTTGTGAGGGAACTCCTCGGGGGGGCTGTCCAAGGGGGGCTCACCAACGGATTCCTATTCCTCTAGGGGAACTGGCTGGGGTGTCAACGACACAGGCTGTCCCAGGGGGGACTGGATGATGGAGGACAAACTGAGCTGTGAGGGAGTGGGGGTGGACCCTGAGGAAAGAGTGAGGGGTTTAGATCCTCCAGAGAGAATCCTCTCCACCACGTCGAACGCCGAAGGGGTATCGGCCTATCTAAGACAGGTGGCCGGGACCCTCGGATCCGACAAGGGGATCAGTGCTGGAGCCGAGGCGGTTGGACCAGAGAGGATGGTGTGCTCCGACCGCAAAGGAGCTGAAGACACACTCACCCCCCCTGGATCCGATGCCCAACTCTCTGCTCTGAGAGCTCGGATCTGAAAGCAGATCTGATAAGCTCGAGGGCATGGCTGGCGTCGAGGTAGCAATAACCATCGGCGCCGACCCCCTGACTCCAGGGGTCCTCGGATCCGAAGGCTCCGAAATCCTGTGGTGGATCGGAGAAGGAGCTATCGGGGTGCACAGTGGAGCTGAACTCCGCCCCCCCCCGGAGAGGGGGAGGCAGCAACACTCCCATCTGCAGCTGAGTTTGCAAGAATCAACGCATCATCCGGTCCATATCTGCCTCCGAGATGCTGCGGGTAGACCTGGAGTAAGCCGCCGAAGTCAGACAGGAGGGCTGACGCGATGACGACTACCTCAAAGCTGGTTGGGTCTCCTCCTCCGGCTCGAGAGAGAAACGTGGCGAATGAAGCCGTGGGGAGGAAGGCTTGGAAACTCTCAAGGGAGAATTGAGAATTTTAGCGGGAGGGGCCGAGGGGTCCAGTTCGGCCTGCCGCTTGCGGCTTCTTTCTCTCTCTCTCTCTCTCTCTTCTCCCTTCTCTCTTTTTTGTCCTTCTTGGCCTCTAGTTCTCCCTGAGACAAAGTGGGAGGGTGAATCCCAGACAGGGGAAGAGGGCCGGCTGACTGGGCAGCCACAGCTGTCGCTACAGAGGGGGAAGGAGAAGAAGCTGATTCCGAGGGTAGAAGACCTGCCAGAATCAGCTTGTTCCTCCTACACCATAAGGTTCGGAGGTTGAAGGTCGCACAGATCTGGCAGCCCGAAGAAAGGTGCGGAACCTCGAAGCAGATCACGCAATGAGTGTGACCATCCGCTGGTGACAGCTTATGACCACACTCAGAGCACTTGGAAAAAGTCACTTTATGACTTTCGGCCATACTCAAGACACACCTACACACCTGAAGGAGGGGAAAGGGGCCTACTAAGGGATGGATAACTACCAAAGGTGATTTAGGGGGAGATAAAGACTAGGGAGAAAGAACACGCGAAGAAAAAACTAAGATACACATACACACCAAAAAAACTACACTAACAAGAAAAGTTGGTAGTAAAAGATTGATAGACTTGCCTGGAGCTCGAAGAATCCCATGCTTGGCAAAGTCGCGGCAAACGAGATCTGGGGATTGGAAGGAGGTTGCAGTGTAGTATGGGTAAGGGGGAGGAGCTTGGAGCTCAGATTTTTTTGCTTGGTATGCTGCCAGCTCAGATCCGTGTCGGATCCGAAACCCACTGGTTGCTGATCAAATGAAGTTAACTACTTCAGATGCTGATTTCACCTTTGGAGTGACTATGGGAGAAGAATAGGCACCCAGTTGTGTTATCAAGGAACCTAACATATGTATCTAATTGTGTCTCATCACCATGCCAAGCAAAGAAGATAGCATCCACAAAACGTTTATAAAACGTAGTGTGCTGCTTGTACATGTCGGAGGTAAAAAACATTTCTTTCTCCCATTGGGCCAAAAGAATATTGGCATATGTGTTAGCACATGCCGTGCCCATAGGAACTCCCACTTTCTGAAGAAAAAACTCTTTCAAACAAAAAACATTCTCTAGAATCAAGTCTAGAAGGGCACATATCATATTGGTTTTGGTATTGCTGAAGTTGCTCTCCTTGGTAAGAAACTGCCCGACATTCTCAATCCCTTCATCGTTGGGAATAACTGTGAACAAAGAGTTCACATCCAATGTAACAGATAACATCAGTTAAACCTACAGTTTGTTGAGTTTCAGCCCAGTCATAAAGATGTTCTAAGAACTGTTTGCTGTCACGGAGGACAGTAGTTACCTTATTCAACACAAATCTTAGCTGTTTTTCTACATATATAGACATTGGCTCTGTGAGCCAACCTCTTCCTGATACAATAGGTCGAAGTGGGGGATTTTGTGGATCTTTATGCACTTTTGGAAGACCATAAATTGTTGGTATAGTCGGATGTTTTACACTAAAATAGTTGAAAAGATTGTAGTCTATTTGGTTAGTCATGAGCAAATCATATAAATAGAAATTCAGTCTGTTGATAATACCATTAACCTGAAATTTCTGCAATATGATGTACACTTTTTAATCATGAAGCATGCTAAACATCCTATTCATATAATTTTCAGTATCAAACACAATTCCACCCCCCCCCCTTGTCTGCAGGTCTAATAACTAAAAATTCTGTATTAATTAGTGCTCGTAGAGCCTCGTTCTCTTTAATAGTCAAATTGTAAAAAACTATTACTAGATTTCAAAGTAGCCATTTTCCTAAGGTCATCTTCACACAGTTTTACAAAGGCATTCATAGCAGGGGAATTATTAGGAACAAAGCAACTTGGTTTCTTAAAAATGCATCTGTCAACATTATTCCCATTATTATCATCATAGATACTTTTCAACATTGTACTCCTGGAAAACAAATGAATGTCTAGGATGCTATCAACTAAATTCATGCCACAAGTTGGTATGAAGGATAGTCCTTTATTCAGGACCGAGAGTTCCTCTTTGGTAAGAGCAACAGAAGATAGGTTAAAGATGTGAGCCCATGTGTTCGGGCCTCTGCTCTGTGATGTGGGGTTGGATTCTATCCTTCCCAGTCTCCTGCAACTTCTGGACCTGCTCTTGCGTACATCCTGCCTTATTGGCAGAGCCTTGTCCAAAAAAAAAAACCCTGACTTACGGAGACATTCAGCATACTTTTTGTCTTTTGACCCTATGTTCACAGACTTACTGTTGTTGAAAGGAAACATTTTTGGTTTAACTACAGGTTCATTAGCAGTTTGTTTCGGTGTAATTATTTCAATATTAAAATCATTAGCTGAGTTCAGAGCACTTTGCACATTAACAGCATTTTGAGCAGTAGTCATTGTCAGTGTCATTTGAAAATACTGCTGCAGCATTACTGTCACAAGTGCTATTTTTGTTTAAACTGTTGTTAAGAGTAATGGCTGCATCATTAAAAGCAGAAGGTGAAGGCATACACTGTTCAGAAGTGAGAACATCAACTTCAGTATCTATCTCTACGCCAGGTGCTAATGGCATTTCAGTAGACTTAGCTGAACAGACATTATGTTTAAAAAGATCGATGTTAACTAATTTCTTGTTGACGATTATTAATAGCAGCTACATCAGATGTATTTCCTGCTCCACACACTTAGTTGTTAGCTGGAGGGTGGTTTTCCGCTGTTCCTAGGCCAAAAAAGCTGCTGCCTGCTTCGGTTAGTTGTAAAGGGCATGCACCAGCTCTCAGGCTACTATTTACAGTTTAATCAGGAGGAAATGCTCTTTGTCCGTCTCTGAAACGTTTCCCTGCATTCCTACTGGTCGAGTCACCCTTGGGCAACAGAACACGTTCCCAGCTTGGAAATTGGAGAAATCTCTGCACAATTTCTTTGTTTTCTCCTTCTCCAGTCTCCTTTCCTATAAAGAGACATTTAGAAGGACATCATCAAGGTGTTGAACACAGATCTCATCTGTTTAGGAATCCACAAGCATATGTGTCATATTGTTAATGTCAGTGGCTAAGGAGTTCTCTTCAGGCAAAAATAACTCATTTATTAAACTCAACTGCAAATTGAGCATTTGGCAACTTTTTAGGAGTTCTGGGTACTTGTCCCTATAGGAGGGCATTTTAAGTTCCCTTAGCCCTCTAGGTATCACTTTGTGGAAGATAGCAGCCTCAAAGTGATAACGTTGCCAAAGAAGGCGTTTGTGCTTATAAAGTTTATTCTCAAGTTCCTTCAGATGGCTCTTGAAAGTTGCTATCTCATTGAGGTCAAGATTAGCAGAATCAGTCTCTACATCATCAAGGCTAACACATAGCAAAGGGTTCACACTATTCCCAGTGGAGTTAATGAACCAACCTTTTTAGCAGACTCTTCAGTCCTTGCTCTTCTCTCCACATTGCTCCAAGATGAAGGTATAACCCTGTTCAGGGCTGAATCCATCACCAAAAAATATATAAAAATCTCTCTGCCAGCCAAAAAGCTCCACCAAACAAACAAAATTGTATAAATGTAGGAAGTAGAGAGATGGTGGAACCAAGAAAATAAATATAAGTAAAGAGACTTGTAGGCTGGAGAATAAAATACTTGAAATTTATTCCAAAACACAAAGTTAGGTAAGTGCTTTCAAGGTACTCCTCTTCATCAGACTTTGATACACAAATAAATTAGCACACAATGTTTAAATAAAACCAACAACCAATAAAAAGTCTTTAAAAATCAGTGAAGCAACCCTCTTTTTTTCAAGAGAGGTTTTAAGGACATAGCACTGTGCAGCATCTTCAGTTTCACATTCAGTTTCATTGTTAATGTCACCTTCTCTAAAACTCACTTTCATTTTCTGCAAAAGCAAAAAATTAAAATTGTGCTGGTCTCCACAATCTAAAACATGCTTGGCTAGTGCATTGGTAAGCTTGGTGTTCCTAATATCATTAAGATGTTCCATTACCCTTTCCTTTAAAGTTCTATAGCTGTAGGTTTAACTGATGTTATCTTTGTTACATTGGACGCGAACTCTTTGCTCAGGGTTATTCCCAATGATGAAGGGATTGAGATTGTCAGGCAGTTTCTTACCGAAGAGAGCAACTTCAGCAATACCAAAATCAATATGATATGGGCCCTTCTAGACTTGATTCTAGAGAATAATGTTTTTTTGTTTGAAAGAGAGTTTTTTTCTTCAGAAAGTGGGAGTTGCTATGGGCACGGCATGTGCTAACACATATGCCAATATTGTTTTGGCCCAATGGGAGAAAGAAATGTTTACTTCCGACATGTACAAGCAGCACATTACATTTTATAAACGTTTTGTGGATGATATCTTCTTTGCTTGGCATGGTGATGAGACACAATTAGATACACGTTAGGTTCCTTGATAACACAACTGGGTACCTTATTCTTCTCCCTTAATCACTCCAAAGGTGAAATCAGCTTTCTGCATGTAACTGTGAGTAAACATATGTTTGGTAATATCTCGGCCAAAATACATAGGAAGGATTGTAGGAAGAACAACATTCTTCACCGCTCCAGTATGCATCCTAGACACATTACTAAGAATATAGTTAAGAACCAAGTCTTACGCTGCAAGAGATTACATACAGACAGGGAAGAATTAATGGAAGCCATGAGTTGTCTCACTACAGAGTTTGTTGAGGGAGGATATAAGAAGTCTGATATTGACAGAGCGATAGTGGAAGTAGATTCATATGAAAGTTACAAAACCAAACTCTACTATTCAGATGAGCATCTAGTGAATGCACTCCCAGAAAGGCAGATCTCCTCAACATCTGTGAATAGGCTATGTCTTACTTTTTCTAATGATGTCAATAAGACATGTGACATCATTAAAAAGAACTGGCCCATTCTCCTTACTGACCCTGAAGTCAGTCATGTTGCTGGTTCTATACCCAGTTTTAATTTCAAAAATGGCAAGAATTGAAAAAAAAACTTTGTTACAAACAGAAGAAAATTTTGACAGATTTGTCTCTCAGCGTAGAGGGACATTTTCTTGTAGGAATTGCAGAATTTGTAATAGTATTTGGTCTACTTGCATGATTTTACACCCTGTGCATCAGAAGCCTGTAGAGTTTTTATTTTATGCAGATTGCTCTACTAAAAACATTGTGTATTTTGCTAAATGCAATCTCTGTAGTGCATTCTACATTGGTACTAATAGAACTTTAAAGGAAAGGGTAATGGAACTTCTTAATGATATTAGGAACAGCAAGCTTACCAATGCACTAGCCAAGCATGTTTTAGATTGTGGAGACCAGCACAATTTTAATTTTTTGCTTTTGCAGAAAATGAAAGTGAGTTTTAGAGAAGGTGACATTAACAATGAAACTG
The DNA here is from genome assembly GCF_019279795.1 of Protopterus annectens. Lineage (NCBI taxonomy): Eukaryota > Metazoa > Chordata > Ceratodontiformes > Protopteridae > Protopterus > Protopterus annectens. The sequence goes on from NC_056732.1 coordinate 1,671,244,452, forward strand.
AACATGCTGAATTAAGGTGGATAGTGGGACTATAAGGCATACTTTTCACCTGGCCTTAACAGTGCTGTATCCTTAAAACCTCTCTTGAAAAAAAGAGGGTTGCTTCACTGATTTTTAAAGACTTTTTATTGGTTGTTGGTTTTATTTAAACCTTGTGTGCTAATTTATTTGTGTATCAAGGTCTGATGAAGAGGAGTGCCTCGAAAGCACTTACCTAACTTTGTGTTTTGGAATAAATTTCAAGTATTTTATTCTCCAGCCTACAAGTCTCTCTACTCGTACTTATATTTACATTCTTGGGTTCTTGGTGCCACCATCTCTCTACTTCCTACATTTATACAATTGTGTTTGTTTGGTGGAGCTTTTTGGCTGGCAGAGAGATTTTTACATATTTTTTGGTGATGGATTCAGCCCTGAACAGGGTTATACCTTCATCTTGGAGCAATTTGGAGAGAAGAGCAAGGACTGAAGAGTTTGCTAAAAAGGTTGGTTCATTTAATTCCACTGGGAATAGTGTGAACCTTTTACTATGTGTAAGCCTTGATGATGTAGAGACTGATTCTGCTAATCTTGACCTCAGTGAGATAGCAACTTTCAAGAGCCATCTGAAGGAACTTGAGAATAAACTTCATAAGCACAAACGCCTTCTTTGGCAACGTTATCACTTTGAGGCTGCTATCTTCCACAGAGTGATGCCTAGAGGGCTAATGGTACTTAAAATGCCCTCCTATGGGGACAAGTACCAAGAACTCCTAAAAAGATGGCAAATGCTCAATTTGCAGTTGAGTATTGACTATATGACATTAATAAATGAGTTCTTTTTGCCTGAAGAGAACTCCTTAGCCACTGACATTAACAATATGACTAATATGCTTGTGGATTCCTATACAGATGAGATCTGTGTTCAACACCTTGATGGTGTCCTTCTAAATGTCTCTTTATATGAAAGGAGACTGGAGAAGGAGAAAAGGAAGAAATTGCACAGAGATTTCTCAGATTTCCAAGCTGGGAACATCTTCTCTTGGCCAAGGGTAACTCGACCAATAGGAATACAGGGAAACACTACAGAGACAGGACAAAGAGCATTTCCTCCTGATTCAGCTGTAAATAGCGGCCTGAAAGCTGGTGCAGACCCTTCACAACTAACCGAAGCAGGCAGCAGTTTTTTTGGCCTAGGAACAGTGGAAAACCACCCTCCAGCTAACAATGAAGTGTGTGGAGCAGGAAATACATCTGATGTAGCTGCTATTAATAATCTTCAACAAGAAGGTAAAGTTAATACCGATCTTTTTAAACATAATGTCTGTTCAACTAAGTCTACTGAAATGCCATTAGTACCTGGCGTTGTAGAGATAGATACTGAAGTTGATATTCTCACTTTTGAACAGTGTATGCCTTCACCTTCTGCTTTTAATGATGCAGCCTTTTCTCTTAACAGTTTAAATAAAAATAGTACTTGTGACAGTAATGCTGCAGCAGTATTTTGAAATGACACTGTCAATGACTTTACTGCTCAAAATGCTGTTAATGTGAAAAGTGCTCTGAACTCAGCTAATGATTTTAATACTGAAATAATTACACCAAAACAAACTGCTAATGAACCTGTAGTTAAACCAAAAAGGTTTCCTTTCAACAACAGTAAGTCTGTGAACATAGGGTCAAAAGACAAAAAGAATGCTGAATGTCTACTAAGTCAGCGTTTTTTTCGACAAGGCTCTGCCTATAAGGCAGGATGTACGCAAGATAAGGTCCAGAAGTCGCAGGAGATGGGGAAGGATAGAATCCAACTCCACATCACAGAGCAGAGGCCCGAACACACGGGCTCACAGATAAATGACTTAGTCTTTAACCTATCTTCAGTTGCTCTCACCAAAGAGGAACTCTCGGTCCTAAATAAAGGACCATCCTTCATACCAGCTTGTGGCATGAATTTAGTTGATACCATCCTAGACATTCATTTGTTTGCCAGGAATACAATGTTGAAAGTTATCTATGATATAATAATGGGAATAATGTTGACAGATGCATTTTTAAGAAACCAAGTTGCTTTGTTCCTAATAATTCCCCTGCTATGAATGCCTTTGTAAAAATGTGTGAAGATGACCTTAGGAAAATGGCTACTTTGAAATCTAGTAATAGTTTTTACAATTTGACTATTAAAGAAAATGAGGTTCTACGAACACTAATTAATACAGAATTTTTAGTTATTAGACCTGCAGACAAGGGGGTGGAATTGTTGTGTTTGATACTGAAAATTATATGGATAGGATGTTTAGCATGCTTCATGATGAAAAAATGTACATCATATTACAGAAATGTCAGGTTAATGGTATTATCATCAGACTGAATTTCTATTTATATGATTTGCTCATGACTAACCAAATGGACTACAATCTTTTCAACTGTTTTAGTGTAGAACATCCGACTAGACCAACAATTTATGGTCTTCCAAAAGTGCATAAAGAACCACAAAATCCCCCACTTCGACCTATTGTATCAGGAAGAGGTTGGCGCTCAGAGCCAATGTCTATATATGTAGAAAAACAGCTAAGATTTGTGTTGAATAAGGTAACTACTGTCCTCTGTGACAGCAAACAGTTCTTAGAACATCTTTATGACTGGCCTGAAACTCAACAAACTGTAGATTTAACTGATGTTATCTTTGTTACACTGGACGTGAACTCTTTGTTCATGGTTATTCCCAATGATGAAGGGATTGAGAATGTCAGACCGTTTCTTAACAATGAGAGAAACTGCAGCAATACCAAAACTAATATGATATGTGCCCTTCTAGACTTGATTCTAGAGAATAATGTTTTTTTTTGTTTGAAAGAGTTTTTTCTTCAGAAAATGGGAGTTGCTATGGGCACGGCATGTGTCAACACATATGCCAATATTGTTTTGGCCCAATGGGAGAAAGAAATGGTTTTTACCTTCGACATGTACAAGCAGCACATTACGTTTTATAAACGTTTTGTGGATGATATCTTCTTTGTTTGGCATGGTGATGCGACACAATTAGATACAAATGTTAGGTTTCTTGATAACACAACTGGTTACCTATCCTTCTCCCTTAGTCACTCCAAAGGTGAAATCAGCTTTCTGGATGTAACTATGAGTAAAAATATGTTTGGTAATATCTCGACCAGAATACAAAGGAAGGATTGTAGGAAGAACAACATTCTTCACCGCTCCAGTATGCATCCTAGACACATTACTAAGAATATAGTTAAGAACCAAGTCTTACGCTGCAAGAGATTACACACTGGCAGGGAAGAATTAATGGAAGGTTGGCATAATGGTTAAGGTGTTTGCTTTACAGCCACAAGGTGCAGGGTTTAATTACAAGAGTTAGCCTAGTACTAAACTATGAACTACCTACTATTCAGATGAGCATCTTTTTTCTAATGATGTCAACAAGACATGTGACATCATGTAAAAGAACAATCAGTCATGTTGTTGGTTCTATACCCAGTTTCGTTTCGTAAAACCAATAGAACTTTAAGTAAAGGGTAATGAACATCTTTAATGATATTAGTAACACCACAACAGGCACCCAAAGAGGCAGAAGGTAATAATAAAACACGAGCCTGTAGGTGTAAGCAGCAGCAGGTTTAATCACATAAATGCCACACAATACAAAGCGTTTTCGTCCACCAGACTTCTTCAAATGTAAAATGAATGAATGAAGGCTGTGCCTGCTTATATACCCCTCCCAATTTAATTTATAGTTAAAACAATTGTTTAATTGACACCCAATTAAATCCTGTAACTAAAATATTCATGACAACCTACCAACTTGCCACAAATACAGATGAAATAAGATAAAAACATGCACATTTTTTAAAAGAACTTTAAAATAAATATATAAATACTAAAGCCATCACAATGTGTTGGACAGATAAATAAACCGAATCAAAAACCAACAAAAGGAACTTGCAAAACAATATATGTACTTATTTTATAGTTTTGCGGCTCTCATTTTTAAAATAGGGGCAATGGATATGTATTCATTCAGCCCTGGGAATCTATTGGCTTCCAATAACTGCCGCCAAAATATTTCTCTCACCTCTATCCTATTTTCCCACAGGCCCCCCCTCACATCACATTGCACCTTCTCTACAACAAAAAAGCCCCATTTTGCTTGGGGACATATCAGTGTATGTTTAAACAAGGCATTTTTAATATCTTCGACTCTAATAGCATATAAATGCTCATAAAGCCTCCTTTTGAGTTTACGAGTAGTTTTTCCAATGTAAAATGCACCACAGATTTTACATAGGGCTAAATAAATCAAGCCTTCACTATTACAGTTGGGAAAACTACTACTCTGAATCTGATGGTCTCTTGACAGGATGTGTACAGAATCCTGTCTAAGTATATATGGGCATTGGGCACATGCCCCACATTTGTAGGTTCCCAATTTCTTACATGAAACAATAGAACCATTATGCTCCAGCAAATCCTTGAGGTTCCTGCCTTTTTTACATGTGAATCCTAGGGTGTTGGTAAACAAAACGTCCAACTCTGAATAACACTTAAACCTGCTCCAGTGTGTAATAATGCTTTTAACCCTAGAGGTATTCTGATTATAAAACATCACACAGTTACCCCCAAGGTTTCTTGATTTCATCTCTGGTAACGTCACCCCTGGTTGTTGTGTGGTACTCTGCACATTTATTGGTACTATCACACTTGTATCTCCTGTTCCCAAAATAGGGACAAACATATCCTTTCTCCCATTCTTTACTTCCTCCAAAAGCTCATCAATTAAATAGTTAGGATACTTCCTAGATATAAACATTTCTTTGACTCTCTGACTTTTGTCTTCGAAGTCAGAGTCCAAAGAGGTCATCCTACAACTACGGACAAATTGTCCCTTGATAATACTGCTCTTCTGTTTAAACTGACGGGAACTAGTGAAATATAGGTATGAGTTAGAAAAGGTTTCCTTTCTATATACATTAGATGTAAACTGCTGCCCTAGGATGTCTTTTTTAATAGTGACGTCCAGAAAGTTCATATAGTCATGTGTAATATGGGAAGTAAATTTCAAAAAATTAGTGGAATGGTTTAGATAGTCTATGAATTCTGTTAACTTTTCCATACTACCTTTCCAAAAAATGCAAATATCATCCAGGTAACGTTTGTAATATACCCAATATTGTGCATATTCAGACTGGAACACAAACTTCTCTTCCCAAACCATGAGCACAATGTTGGCATAAGTAGGGTCACAACTTGCCCCATGGCCACTCCCTGGATCTATTTAAACAACTCACCCTCAAAAAATATAAAGTTGTGTTTCAATACCAAATCCATCAACTCTGTATAAACCAGAAAAGTATTGTGGTCAAGTTTTCCATGTTGGTGAATGGCATCCTGGAACCATTCTGACCCTGTAGAATGTGGAATCACATTAAATAAATCCTGAATATCAAGGGTTACAAATATTAAGGAATCTGAATACATGTTGCTATTAATGCTTCTCAAAAATTCCCAGGAGTCCTTAAGTATACCATTGGCCCTAACCCAAATATCTTTTAATTTTATATCCAACAATTTGGCCAACGGATGGGTTTTAGAGCCATTGGCTGCCACAATGGGTCTCAGGGGTGGATCCTGCACACTTTTATGTACCTTGGGTATCCCGAAAATAGCAGGCATACGGGGTCTGTCCACACTGAGATACTTAAAAGTGTCCTGGTTTATAAAATTGTCATTCAGCATGTCCTGTAAAACCAAATCAATCTTACGGTTTGCTAAGTTAATCTCATTCTTGGATACCCTAACATACCTGTTGGTATCATTAAGCATATCCATCATCTTACTGGAATACAAAATACTGTCCATGAAGACCACCCCTCCACCTTTGTCGGGTTGCATCATCCTCAGGTATCTATTTTCTTGAATGGATTTGATAAGTACCTTTTCTTCTCTAGTCATGTTAAATTTACCATGCCATCCACCCCTGTAAACATTCCTGATTTCTTCTTCGACCTCCCTTTCAAAATTTTTTAGCTGGGGGTGTATAGGGGGATTATAGGTACTAGGTCTTCTAATACCACTATTAGTACCACCATCCTGTTGCCCCTGAAACATAATATCTAAATTATTTTTTCGTAGAAAAATCCTCAAGTCTATTAAGCTGTCCACTAAATTACCCCATGTAGAGGGGATGAATTTAAAACCTTTTGAAAATAAAAGAAAATGTTTCCTGTCAATCTCCTCACTGCTGTAATTGTAAATTTTAAAGTCATGTAGGGTGTGACATGGTCCATCCACAGTAATATTCCCTGTACTCCATTGGTCCAACATGTTGGCTAGTCCCCCTTCCTGGCTACCACTCTTATTTATCTCATGCTGTTTGGGGGATCCCTGTAAAAATACCGCACAGGGGATTTGTGTCTTAACCTATCTGATCTCCTAAGTTCAGGGAATTCAGTATTGTTTGAATCCTGATGTTCCCCAATCCCTGAATCACTGTAGATTACTCTATGGTCCATAGAGTCCCAGGCATTGTGTCCCCCTGGTGGAAAAGAAGAGGAATAAGTACTGTGTTGTGGTCCAGATTTATCAAAAAAATAATTTTTTCGACCAAATTTGTCATTCTTAGGGTACGGGTATGCTTTTTCTGTCTGTAATTCCTCAAATCCCTATCTATTTTGCCACACTTCCTTTTAAAATAACATGACATTTTTCTTCCACCTGTTGCTTAATAATAAAATATTTTCTCTTCTCATTTTCAACAGAAAGCATAAGATCATTGGTCACTACTTCATTAATGATAAGATCATTGGTCACTACTTCATTAATGATAAGATCATTGGTCACTACTTCATTAATGATAAGATCATTAGTCACTACTTCATTAATGATAAGATCATTGGTCACTACTTCATTAATGTATTCTATCTCCTGATATACTTGCCCCATAATCCTTTCATTTTCTTTAATCAGGGCTTTCATGACTTTAAAACCACTACGGTCAAAAATACTCAACAATTCTTCGTGAAAGGGGGAGCCTTCCACTACATTGTTCTATTTTAAAAATGAGAGCTGCAAAACTATAAAATAAGTACATATATTGTTTTGCAAGTTACTTTTGTTGGTTTTTTGATTCAAGTTTATTTATCTGTCCAACACACTGTGATGGCTTTAGTATTTATATATTTATTTTAAAGTTCTTTTAAAAAATGTGCATGTTTTTATTTACTTTCATCTGTATTTGTGGCAAGTTGGTAGGTTGTCATGAATATTTTAGTTACAGGATTTAATTGGTATCAATTAAACAATTGTTTTAACTATTAATTAAATTGGGAGGGGTATATAAGCAGGCACAGCCTTCATTCATTCATTTTACATCTGAAGAAGTCTGGTGGACAAAAACGCTTTGTATTGTGTGGCATTTATGTGATTAAACCTGCTGCTGCTTACACCTACAGGCTCGTGTTTTATTATTACCTTCTGCCTCTTTGGGTGCCTGTTGTGGTTTTAATGTTTCAGATTGTGGAGACCAGCACAATTTTAAATATTTGGTTTTGCAGAAAATGAATGAGAGTTTTAGAGAAGGTGACATTAACAATGAAACTGAATATGCTGAATTAAGATGGATAATAAGGTGTACTTTTCACTTGGCCTTAACAGTGCTGTGTCCTTAAAACCTCTCTTGAAAAAAAAGAGGGTTGCTTCACTGATTTTTAAAGAATGTTTATTGGTTGTTGGTTTTATTTAATCTTTGTGTGCTAATTTATTTGTGTATTAAGGTCTGATGAAGAGGAGTGCCTCGAAAGCGCTTACCTAACTTTGTGTTTTGGAATAAATTACAAGTATTTTATTCTCCGGCCTACAAGTCTCTTTACTCATATTTAATTTCTGATGCGTTATGTTGGGCTACCAAGTCTGGAGGTGTGTGCATCCTTTATGAATATGGAAACACCACCGCCTTTGGAGCTTTGGTCTAAGTTCTGGGGCCAACAGGTGTGGAATGAGTTACAACCTGATAGTGCAGGGGTGCTTTCTGTTGCCTTGAACCAAGTCTGCATTACAGCACAAATGTCAATGTTCTCCATTTTAAGGAGTGCTTCGAGTGAGTGCATTTTGAGATTTAGACTTCTAGCATTGAGCAGCATAACCCTCAGCTTGCATTTGTTTGTAGCTGTTACGGTGGTAATTTGGTATTTGGAACACTGCCTAAAAAAGGCACTATAGGGGGAAGCCCAGGGGTGACGGATGCAGCCCATCTCTGGCAAAGCATTGAGGTCTGTCAATCCTGTCATCCTGGGCAAACAGATAATGGATCACCTCAGAATGACACAAGAAACTTAGCCAAGTGTTGAAATCAATCATTACGTAGCATAATGTGCTACAGCTACGATGTTTGTTTGCATCATACACCACATCAAGAGGTGGTTTTGCATCAGTTTAATAATGATTGTGCGTGCAGACATATAGTGTACTGATGATGATGATGATGTTTCTCACCCAATGAGTGTCTAAGAACAATATCACAAATACTTTGGACACTAGATATGTCCATCAATTTTTTTTTTTTTTTTTTGCAATAAGTGCACAGTTCTGAACAAACAAGCTCTGTCAGCCTCTTCACAGTATGCCCCAAACTTCACATTTGTAAATCATGGCCCATGACATGGATTTTTATTTATTTATTTAACATTTGTTAATTGGAAAAGTCTGATTTGTAACGAGCGAATTTTCAGTGGAGGTCCAGGTAGAAACGCTCCAGATGCATGACTTTACAACATGGGAGGAAACCCACACAAATATAGGCAAGACATGCAGACTATTAAAAAAAGGGGGGAATTGTGGGAACAATACATGCAGAGGAGGAATGAGGTTTAAAAGAATGCAGGATTTGAATAAGCTATGTAATGTTTGACTTGACAATGACTGGACAGATAAGTGATGTACAATGTTTGCATCTAAAATTATGTCAACATGTTTTATTTATATAAATATATGATTACCTATAACATGGAAGAGAAAGACATCTATGGTTATGCTAAGATTTTACACAAATACTCTATGTCCTATTCTCATGTTGCAGTATTCATAACCTTTGAGTGAGTGCCATAGCTCGAAGGGAAGAAGAAGAGGGGGTTTGCAACTATTTTCCAAAAATAAATGCAGGATTGTCCTAGCAAAACCTGCTATGGATCTGGAGATATTGTCTATTTTGTAGTGCTTGGTGAAGGTATGGACAGATAGTCCAGGTAGCTGCTTCTAGAACAGAAACAAAGTTCATCCCCTTGAAAAATGCTCCAGAGGTGGCCATGGCCCTAGTGGAATGGGCTTTTATGTTAAGAGTCCAGGTGTTTGCCATGGCAGGTATAACACAAGGAGATGGCTTTGGAAATCCAGATAGAAAAAGTCTGCTTTGTCATAACTCTTCCCAAAGCCCTGGGATGAAAGGAGACATTTACAGGGATTTGGTCTTGTCAAAACAGAATCTTAATTGTCTGTGAATATGAAGGGAATGCAGGAGACTCTCACGGTCATTTTGTGGTTGTGGGAAAGAGGTGGGAATGTGCATACATTAGTTCAGGGACTACTCATTGACCATCTTAAACATAAAGGGCAGGTTAGTCTGTAAGGTCACCCTATCCTTGTGGAAGATTAAAAAGGGTGGGATAACTTTAAGGGCCTGCAGCTCTGACACTTTCCTGGCTGATGTCAGGGCCACCAAAAGCACAGTTTTCTAAGTGGAGATCAGTGCTTTAGAGAGGCTGTAGCTGCTGGCTCAAATGGGGCAATGGTGAGCTTCTCTAATACATAGTTCAGGTTCCGAGGTGGAGGAATTGGCCTCCTGGGGGGCCTGAGATGAAGAACTCTTTTCAGGAATACCTTAACTTGAAGTCTAGAAGCAAGAGGAGGGCCAAGAGGCAGACAAGCAGAAATAGCAGCCAGATGGGCCTTAACAGAAGAATATGCTAACCCTGCCTGCAACAATTCACACAGACAAGACAGCACCAAGGGGACCTCTCCTTGAAATGGGTCTAGCTGTCTTTTTAGATACCAAATGGAGAACCTTTTCCGTTTTGGCAGATAGGATCTCCTAGTATTGGGTTTCTTGGCCTCCTGCGGGACATTTAGCACATCCTCAGAGTACAGGTGTCTGAAAGGGATCAAAACTCTATCACCCACAGGGTTAGGCTCAAAGATTTCAAGTGGGGGTGGGATTAGGGATCCCTTGTCCTGTGCGAGTATGTCCACTATGTGAGGTAACTTCAGATGATTGCCCCTGGCTAAGTGCAGAAGGAGGGGGAACCAGTGCTGCTTTGGCCAAAAGGGAGTCACCAACAATATTTTTGGTTTGTCCTGTTTAATTTTCATTGGGGGGATACATACAGAAGCATCCCCTTCTGTGAGATAAAAAAGGCATCTGTCGCCCTCGCTAGGGGACTGGGTGCCCTGGTACAAGACTGTGGAAGTTGTCTGTTCAGAGGGGAGGCAAACAGATCTATTTGTGGGGTACCCAACCAGTGGACTATGTCCAGAAACACATCCATGTGTAGCATCCGTTTGTGGGATTGTGACAGAGACCTGCTCAAGATGTCTGCCTAAGTGTTCTGAGCTGAGGGGATATAGACAACCTGTAGAGTTACTCCATGCTGGACTGCCAGTTCCCAAGCCTGCAGTGCAAGTCTGCATAGCAAGTATGATCTTGTTTCCCCTTGTTTGTTCACATACCAAAGAACAGTGATGTTGTCCGTGAACAACTTTAGGGATCCTTGTTTCAGAATATCTTGGAAGGCCCTCAGGCAAAGATTAGAGCCCTCATCTCTCTGATCTACTATCCACTAACCTTCATTCCAGTACACTAAGAATAATAAAGGTAGGAGTATATTCCTTCTACTGGAGTCATAAATCCTTTGTATTCACAAAGGCAGCTTCCACCCCATTTAATTAAAAAAATGTGCACAACTCTCAGAGTTGCCCACTATACATGAAATAAATGAATGCATCCACTGTTGTCTCCTACAATAATAAAAATGTATTTTTAGATGAGTAATCTTGCCTCTAAGCAAGGTATGTATTGATTCATGAACATCTCACTTTAGGCGGTAGTTGCGTAGATTCATGTGTGCCTCAATTTAGGCGGTAGTTGTGTAGATTCATGTGTGCCTCAGTTTAGGCGGTAGTTGTGTAGATTCATGTGCGCCTCAAATTAGGCGGTAGTTGTGTAGATTCATGTGTGCCTCAGTTTAGGCGGTAGTTGTGTAGATTCATGTGCGCCTCAGTTTAGGCGGTAGTTGTGTAGATTCATGTGCGCCTCAGTTTAGGCGGTAGTTGTGTAGATTCATGTGCGCCTCAGTTTAGGCGGTAGTTGTGTAGATTCATGTGCGCCTCAGTTTAGGCGGTAGTTGTGTAGGGTCATGTGTGCCTCAGTTTAGGAGGTAGTTGTGTAGATTCATGTACACCTCAGTTTAGGCTATAGCTGTGTAGCTTCATGTACGCCTCGGTTAAGGGGGTAATTGTGTTGATTCATATATGTCTCAGTTTAGGCGGTAGTTGTGTAGATTTATGTATGCCTCAGTTTAGGCAGTAGTTGTGTAGATTCTTGTAAGCCTCAGTTAAGGCAGTAGTAAACTTCAGAGGGATGTTCAGGAAATATACTCAGCTACACACTCCACTACTACCATTTTAAGAATGGTTTGTGAATAATAATACAGAGATAAGGAATATCTAGATGATTTGGCAAACTAGGCAGCTCACTAGACTGATTTCCAGCACACCCCAAAGTAGAGGACCAAAAAAAAAAAAAAAAACAGACACAAACTAATTTATCTAACAAATTCAGGCTTTCTTGCTACACAGGAAATCAGCCAGGGTTTTCTGTGTCCCTAAGATAAGGGTTACAATCAAAGTTTTTGTAGTATAACTGCCAAATCCTATGTACCTTCCTACAGATCATGTAAGAAATGATACACTTCCCTCCTAAAATGTTCACATCTACATTCAGACAAAAGACAAGTGATTCATTGCTCCACCTTCTCAGAACTAGGGCTGTAAGAAACTTTATAGGACATGAAGGGATGTCTACTACCAACCTCAGCTCCAGCATGATTTAAAACCTCTTCTCCAGCTGGACCAAACATCTGTCAGGTCCCAGGAGCCATCTATGATGAGGGACTTAGCACTGGAGGTTAAACAGAGGTTAAACAGAGGACATCTTTCAAGAGAATTATTTGGGAAATACAACCATGCCAGCAGGGTCAGTTATTTAGATGACGTCCAGCCTCTGGCTCTTGACTGCCCACTGCAATGTCCTCGTGTTTATTCTAATCAAATAGATCGAGAAGGTCAGCTTTAGGCTCAGACATCAAATTCTGCAGAAACCATCTTATCTACTTGGAGATGGACTTCTAGAAGCCAAGTATCCAAGTAAATAGCTCAAATGTCAGATGCCCAGTGATTGCAAGCAAATGTCCAACCACATTAGTAAATGGCAAAATTGAAGTACTGAAAATAGCTGTGCCTAGAAAATAAAATATTCTAACCCTCAAGTCCAAATACTTGCGATTTAATACATTTTAGAATTTTCTGTTTGGTTAGGAGCATGCAACTTGCACTCAAAGGCAATTAACTTTTGATCACCTAAGATCACCTAATGGAATACCGGATAGTTCCTAAAACGTAAAGATGTCACTAGCAATGACAATCGTGAACACAAAGGAAGCCCAAACAGGAGAACCTTAAGCTGGAATTGGACCTACTATAGATAGAATCTTAAAGACCTGTACTGGCTGTGACACACATCACATCTAAACAGAATTGTATTACCCATTCAAGAAAAATAGGAACAGAGACAAGGAGGAGGACTACTGTGAAAAGGCAGAAATACATGCTGCATTCCAGAATCAGCTTGATATCCTCATTTCTCACAGCTAACAAGAAACCTCAAAAGTAAAATCCAGTGTGACTCTAATTCTCAAAAGAGTCTGCATCATTGCTTTATGAACACAAGAATCTGTTACATGAATTGAAAGAGAGAGCAAGTAGTACCCCAAACAGGATAAGGGATATAAAGGACAGGGTGTGACCCTTTCAACTTCATTAATGTGCCACTATAATGGCAAAAAGGATTGGCCATTTCAGACACTGGGCCTCTATGATGGGTTCCCTCAGCCGGAAGTAAGCAATGAGAAAAGTACAGTTGTGTACACTTACCATAAATGTAGATGTTTGAGTGTATTCACTGATGCAGTCATCACATTTGGGTTATCCCTGCCAGGGTAGCCCTTAGCCGGCACGAATACTAGACTTAGTATTTCTGCGTCAGTTGCTGTCGCTTGAGGACTGACGTCAGGTTGTCAGAGGTATAAAGTAAGGCAGCCAACGCCATTTTTCTTGCCCTAACCTGTCAGCAGCCCCCCAGGTAGGCAGCCAGGTTCTGGTGGAAGAACCCAACCAGTGAAAAATAAATACCAATATGTCCCTTGTAAGGAAAGGAGAACAACAAGGAAGAAAGGTAACCAAAGGAGAAAGAGAAGAAAGGGGGATGGAGGGAGGGAAACCAGGACTGCAACAGTGAATACACTCGAACATCTACATTTATGGTAAATGTACACCAACTGTACTATGTTCTTCATGTTTCACTGTTGCAATCACAACATTTGGGTAAATTCCCAAAGCTGAGGAAACGGGTGGAGGCAGTCAAGGAAGCTAGGGGCTGGCTAGGATGTCCTGCAAGACTGCTGAGGCAAACCCTGCCCTGGATTTGGAGAAGAGAGGCAGGTGGTAATGCTTGGTGAAAGTGTGAACAGATGTCCAGGTGGCAGCCTCAAGGATGTCCCTGTTGGGGACTCATCTGAGGAAAGCTGCAGAGGTGGAGGCTGCTCTGGTGGAGTGTGTCCTGACCCCCTTGGGGGAGGGTTACTATGCTGCTTGTAACACAAATGGATGTAGTGTGCTATCCATTTGGAAATGGTTTGCTTGGAGATGGCTTTGCCTTCTGCCCCTGTAGCAAAGCTAAGGATTTAGTCCTGTCCAGATAGAATCTGAGCTGTCTGTGCACATCTAGAGAGTGAATAATGCTTTCCCCCTTGTTCTGGGGATTAAAAAAGAAGGTGGGCAAATGAATGGATTGGTTGAGAGCCACACTGGACACCACCTTGGGTATGAAGGATGGGTTAGTTCTGAGGGATACCTGGTCTGCATGGAAAACAATGCAGGGTTCCACAGCCAGGGTGCCTGCAGCTCAGAGACTCTCCTGGCTGAAGTGATGGCCAGAAGAAAGGCAGTTTTCCAGGAGAGAAATTTTAGCTCTGCAGAAGAAGCTGATTCAAAGTTAAGGTCCCAAGCCAGTGTTGATGCCCTTCTGGGGGACCTCAAGTTGCTAGCCCCTCTGAGGAACTGTTTGGTCAAAGAGTGTGAGAAAAGGGGCTGCTCAGTGGGAAAATGAGCAGAAATAGCAGAGGCATTAATTTTTATCGAGGAGAAAGAGAGACCACTGTGTAGTAGGTCAGCTGAGCAATCCAGGATGAGAGGGATGGAGGTCTGGGCCGTATTGGCCCCCCCCTTAGCCTGGATATCCAGGTGCAGAACCTTTTCCATTTATCTGCATAAGACTTTCTGGTGCTAGGTCATCTGGCCTCATGGACAACATCCAGAACCTGTCTACTGAGAATGGTAGATTGGTTTGGGGTTAGGGAATAAGCCAAGCTGCCAAACTGTCTGCAATTGGAGATGCATGAATTCCCCTTCCCTCTGAGTTAGGAGGTTTGGAATCTGAGGAAGATGACATGGAGGCAGCAGGGACAGGAGGCAAGGGGTACCAGTGCTGTCTGGGTCAGTCTGGAGCTATAAGAATGGCCCTTGGTTTTTCCTCCCTTATTTTGAGCAGTACCCTGGGGATGTGGGGAAGGGCAAGAAAGGCATAGACCAAGAGGTTGACCTAGGGGAAGGACAGGGCATCCACTTTCCAAGCCATGTAGTGGTGCTCCCTGGTGCAGAATCTGCTGAGCTGATGGTTGGTGTGGGAGGCACAGAGGTCGACCTTCGGGGTTCGCCATTTCTGAGTTATTAGGGTGAAGGTACTTCTGTTGAGCTGCCACTCATGTGGGTCCAGAAGGTTTCTGCTTAATTGGTCTGCCAGGGAGTTGAGAGAGCCTGGTAGGTACTGTGCTAACAGGTGTAGTTGCATGGAAGAGGCTGTGAGCCAAAGGGTCATAGCCACCCTGTATAGAGGGTAGGAGTGAGTCCCTCCCTGCTTGTTGATGTACCACATCACAGTGGTGTTTGTCTGTTCTGATCAGGAGAACCCCTGGAGAGAGAAGGGATTTGAAAGCTATCAAGGCATGCTGCACAGCCATCATCTCTTTTTGACTGATGTGCAGGGGGATTTGTTGTGGGCTCCATTGGCCCTGTATGCACCTGCCGTCCAGGTGTGCACCCCAAGCATAGTCTGATGCGTCTGTGCTGAGGGTCTGGGAGGCGGGGTGTGGGGAGAAGGGCAGTCCCTTGTTGTGGGAGCATGATGTTGCCCACTAAAGAAATTCCTTTCTGAGGCAAGGAATTATAGGTAGAAGAGTTTCCAGGTCTTGACAGTGTTGACACCAAAGGCTCTTTAGGTACCATTGAAGTTTCCTCGTATGCAGTCTGGCATATGGAATGAGGAGTATGCAAGATGCCATGAACCCCAGAGCTTGCAGGAATTTCCTGCAGAAAGCTGGGGCCTGGTGACCAGTTAAGAGAAGTAGGCTGACAGGAAAATTTGTTTCTCTGGCATAATATGCATCTGGGATGCTGTGTCCAGACTTGCTCCCAGGAATATTATCCTTTGGGTGGGCACCTGTTTTGATTTCCTTTTGTTGATTGTGTACCCTAGGGAGGTTAGTAGGTTCTTTACAAAGGCCCAGGTGCTTGAGCAGCTTTTCCTGGCTGTCTGCTTGAATAAGGCAGTCATATACTAAGTAGGGGTAAATTTGAATATTTGTCTGCAAAAGGCAACGGCCAGGGCCAGGCATTTTGTGAAAACTCTGGGAGCAGTAGATAAGCCAAAGGAAAGTGCAGATAACTGAAAGTGTTGAGATTCTGCCCTAAAGCGGAGATATTTTCTGCATGATTCCCCGATAGGAATGTGGAGGTAGGCCTCTTAGATCCTAGGTGGCTAGCCAGGCACCCTTGGAGAGCATGGATAGCAGCTGCTGGAGGGTGAGCATTTTGAATTTTGGGATCATCGGGAAGGTGTTTAGAATAGATAGATCAAGGAAGGGGCGCCAGGTGCCCTCTTTTCTGGGCACCAGAAAAAGTCTGGAGTGGAAGCCTTGGCCTGTCTGTTCTGCAGGAACATGCTCTACTGCCCTCAAAGAGAGCAGGGAAAGGATTTGCTTTTGTGCCTCTGCCCACTGATTTGGTGGAAGATCTGGGAACTCTTGTGGGGGTGACAATGACCTAAAAATCGCAGGCAATATTGAAGCATTACTAATTTGCTTAAATTGTTAACATCTTTTGTACCAACATGCATTTTCTGAATAAAGGACTTCCACAACAGCTGCACACGGTTTGTGTCTTTTGGCTTTTCCTCCCAGTTAGGGGTCGCCACAGCGGAACTCCGGTCCGCTAATGATTGGCAGTAGAGTTTTACGTGCTGGCTTGCCGGGCCTAACACACAACCTTCAACGAAGGAACGCCCATTCACGCATGTCGACACACAGAAGACGCTCTAACTGAGAATCGAACAGGCAACGTCTAACTGTGAGGTGACAATGCTACCGCAGCACCACCACCGCAGTAACAGCTTAATTTCAACTCTCCCAGTGTGGGAGCAGAAACTCAGAAGAAAAGGCCAGTGAACTCATTTTTGGGCGTAAGTTTCAGTAACTGGCTAGTAAGTGCACTGCCTGGATGTCAGCAAAAAAGAAATTCAGAGAACCTGAAAGAAAATTAACCACAAAAGGTAAGGGGAAAAAAAACACACTGGAAAGAACTCTGCATCTGTTCATGAAAATTATAGATCCACCAGTCTAACTAGCCTGATCTGCAAGGCCATGGAACGGATAATCATGGACCTCATTAACAAGGATATTAGCAACCTCCAAACACTTGATCCCACACAGTTTGGCTTGGTCAAGGGAGGTCATGTCTGCTAAATTTGGTTGACTTCGTTGAGACAGTCACCAAAGCCATGGATGAGGGGAATACGGTGCACACCACCTACTTTGACTTGGCCAAAGCCTTTGACACTATTCCCCACTCGGGCATAATAGATAAAATCTCTCAACTAGGCATCAATCCATATGTTATCAGATGGATAGCAAACTGGCTCACTGATAGAACCCACATAGTCAAAGTAGGGAAAGCCACCTCAAGCAGTAGACCCGCAACAAGCAGCGTACCCCAGGGTTTGGTCTTGGGGCCTCTTATTTGGGATATACTTTTCTGAGGTGCAGGTCAAAACCAGTGGGTTATGGCTGACCAAGTTTGCAGATGACTGCAAGCTGGGTGCTGTTATCAGTGCCCTAGTGATGTGGACATCCTCCAAGAGGGTCTCACTCAGACAAATGACTTGCGCCAGAAACATGGCCTCAAGCTGAATACCAAAAAATGCATCATCACCTTTGGTGAGAGTGACATCCCCACAAATTATCACATTAATAACAATGTCCTTAGCATGCAGTAAGTTGTGAGGGATTTGGGCACCCAGGTTGATAGCAGCCTAGCTTTTGACCGCCATGTTGCTTCCATTGTATGGAAAGCCTTCTACATGGCCCACCTCATAAGTAAGGGCATCTCATCCAAGAATAAGTAGGTCATAACATCCCCTGTATTCTTCCCTTATAAGGCCCATTATTGAGTACATCCCTTTTGGCATGTACCTCGCAAAGCACATGCAGCAGCTGGAGAGACCACAGAGGTTCCTCACCAAACGAATCCAGGGCCTCAAACATCTACCATACATAGATAGGCTAAAAGCCTTATCCCTCTACTCAGTTTTATACAGACTCCTCAGAGGTGAGCTCTGTCTGGCATACAAGGCAATCACGGACCCTGCCTTGATGGGACTGCCGCATATCTGCAAGTCAAGCTCCACTCGAGTAACCTGCACACTCGGCCTCAACCTGGTCTGTGACATCAATAAGACTTGCTGGCAGGACAGATTTGTGTCCCAGAGACTTTCACAGCTATGAAATAGAGTCCCTCTCCACATCAAGCAGAGTACCTCTTTACCCCTTTTTAAGTGCAACCTGGATAACTGGATGGGAAACAAAATATACCCCTGGGATTCCACCTGTGTCCCTGCTGGACAGGGGCATCGGGTGCTGATTTGTCTAAACATGGGATAAACTCTTGTCTAGGCTTATAAGGGCCTCAAGGCCAATAGCCTAGTAACCTCCTATGGATCCTATGAAAAAACAGTGCACATTCCAGCTTTGGTGCAAGACAAGACTTCCAGTAGACTAGAGAAAAAAAATAAGTCAAATGTACTCAGAGCTGATTAAAATAAATGAAACGATGGAGTACATCAACTCAAATAAAAAAGGCTGGATAAAATTAAGAAGCCTTAAACAGATATTCCAGATGAGATGATAAAACTGCAGAAATTTTAGGCCGAAATGAAGAAAATGTTGGCTGAATGTGAGACGGCTCAAGAAGAGATGTTTCAAAAAATAACAGAATTAGGGGACAGAGCACACAGGGAAACCCTGAATTTTCTGCTGTATCAGAGAAGCTGGAAGGAACAGACTACATACATTTTATGAAAGCAGAAGTAAGCAACTGGACTGGTATTCCACAACAGGGGTTGTTAACTGAAAGGGCATAGTGTGTGCATGCTCCAAACCTGACCACGAGGAAGCAACCTAGACCTTTAATAGGAAAGATGCAATACTACCAGCAGGAGGAGTTAATTCTGACAAAACTGTGGCAGAAGGACAATGTACTAAAAGTGGGAGACAGTCGAGTTTGGGGAAAATGATTACTCACTATATACCAGGCAGAAGAGAAGTAAATTTATTCCACTAATCAGGGAATGTCAAGAACTTGATGTGAGATTCAAATTGCTGTATCCAGTTATCTTCAGAATATTCTTTCCTGGAAGAACAAAATCATTTTTGACACAGAACATACTGAAGAAAAAAAAATAAAAGTTTGTCCAACAAAAAGTGAGCTCTGAAACAGGAGATTCTGCATTTTGTTATTCTGGTAATAAAGACCACAGAGACCATAACAGTTGAAACATTTTCCAGTATTTCAACAGAAAATGTTTGAGGGACAGAACATGCATTTTCTGAAAAATACATTATATAAAACTTTAGTCTGCAATTACTGATGGTTATTCTTAGTAATCTAGCAGAAAATTCAAAACTTTTATAAGGAACATGACAATAATATTAGGCAAAATCAGGGAAAGTTGACAGATGTGCTTCCAGGTCATCTGTGAAAGGAGACACTTGTACCTAAACAAACTATCTAGTTTAAAAAAGTAGCAGGTTCCCATCAAAATAAGTCTCGTCAGCCTTCTGCTGTCTTGTCAGTCAGGAAGATGGATGACTATCCAAGAACTGCTCTAACAGAAATGCCTGGAAATGAGCAATCTCAAATATTCAGTTCAGAAAGCAAACAGTTAGATGGCAGCACTATAAACTCTCTTCTCATGCACGTCCAACTCTCTACCGTCTATCCTATACTAAGGGACCTGCTTGATCTTTCAGGACCCCTCTCTGCTTTTTTTGTCACAACCATCCCAACGTCTGGCCAAGGAAATCTGTTGCCCCTGCACATATATTGTGTTCCCAGCTTCCAAAAGGACTAAGAAACTCTCTACCTTCTATCCTATACTAAGGGGACCTGCTTGATCTTTCAGGACCCCTCTCTACTTTTTTTGTCACAACCATCCCAACGTCTGGCCAAGGAAATCTGTTGCCCCTGCACATATACTGTGTTCCCAGCTTCCAAAAGGACTAAAAGTATGTTCCACCTTGGACCTACCTATTAAACTGCATTATAAATTTATTTATAACTACCTAGCAACAAGAAAAACTAAGCTAGCGAGCAGGGAAACCAGCAGCAAATATTTTCTCCTCTACACCCCAATAGCAATTTGTCTTTTTTCACCCCCTTACCTACTTTTATCTGCAACTCCTTTTTCTAGCTGTATCTAATACTGTTACCTTCGTCTACTATACTTTCTGCCCACTAGGTGGCACCAAATTCCAATCTAGAGTTACACCTTGTACTCCGTATTCCCAACTATCTATTCTTAATACTTTTATATCATCCTGAGGTTAGACCGAACTACCAAAAAGGGTGATGGGGTAGCAATATTGCACAAATCTCATTTACAGGTCACATCCATACTGGTACAACCCCCTCTAGAAACCAATGTGGAAATTCTTATTGCTAAGCTCCAGCTCAATAATACTAAATCTATTAAAATAATATGCTCCTACCTACCCCCAGGTAATAATATTAGCATCATAGAAAGTATCCTCTGCTGGCTTTCTACATCCTTCCCTCAAGAAACCATAGTACTCGGTGATTTTAATATAGACTGGAACTCCTGTACCACTCTAGAACCCACAACCCATATAAACCTCTACAGCTTCTCTCAAACTATTACCACCCCCACTAGAATCCATAAACCCACCAGCAAAGAAAGTATATTAGACTGGATCTTAATAAACTGCCACTCTCTCTCTTACAAAGTAGGTGTCCTTCCTGATGATATTAGTGACCACTCACTAACCTACCTATCTAGACAAAAATCCTATATTCCAAATCAACCTACCTTTAAAATCACCCGCAACAAAAATAATTTTAATCCAGTCAATTTTCAGGCTGAGCTTCAAGACTGTGACTGATCACCCTTAAGGCACCTGCCAATTGATGAAGCAATATCCCATTTTAACTCCAAATTCCTACAAATTTTAGAATTCCATGCCCCCTCACACACCATAAGAAACAGATGCAAAGCAGCCCCATGGCTCACTAAAGAAACCAGACAACAAATCCTACAAAAAAATAAAATCTGGTCCAAATGGAGAAACACCAAAGACCCAATTGATCAGCAGCACTTTAGACAACTAAGAAATGTCACCAAAAAATCAATACTTCAAGATAAAAAAACAATTTCTTCAAACTCCAACAAAATCACCATAGTCAACCCCAAAGCTTCTGGTCAGGCATAAACTCTTACATCCAGGACACTCCAAAACACCCACCCCATCTGGTCTCTCCCAAAACTCTCCAAATAAGATTGCTGATGCTTTCAACAGCTTTTTTACTGAAACTGTCCAATCTCTAGCTAACTCCCTACCACCTCTCAGCCCTACCCTATCATCCTCCCCCACTACCTTACCACGTACCTTTCACTTAAAACCTATTCCTACAGCCCTCATCTATACTCTGCTTCATAAACTCAAACCCTGTAAACCCTCAGCCAATCTCCTACCACCTGAATACTTTCAAACTGCTGCTAAAGCTCTTGCCTACCCCATCTCTATTCTAATTAATAGAACCATAACTGAAGGCTCCATTCCTTCACTATGGAAAATCTCTCACATAATCCCACTTCACAAAGGAGGGAACTCAACTGAACTCTCCAACTTTCGGCCCATAGCCCTACTATCACCACTAGCCAAAATTATGGAAAAATGTATCCATCAACAAATTCTTGACCACATTCTCCAATATATCCTTCTAGCTGACTGTCAACATGGTTTTAGACCATTCCACAGTACCACCACTGCTCTCCTATCCTTTACAGACTGTATTAATACACATTGTAACAATAATATGCTCTCCTCTGCTCTGTTCATTGATCTCTTTAAAGCTTTTGATATGGTCAACCATCAATTACTACTCAATACACTCAACTCATTCTCACTTGACACACAGGCATTACAGTGGTTCAAATCCTATATGCACAATAGACAGCAAGCTGTCCTTTGGGATAATAACCTATCCAAACTTCTCCCTATTACCCTTGGTGTCCCACAGGGCTCTATCCTGGGACCTCTACTCTTCTCCATATTCATTAATGACCTTTCTACTAATCTACCTCTACCTACCTGCATACAATACGCAGATGACTCCACTTTGATTTGTAAAGCCACCATTTTATCTGAACTCCATGCCATCACCCAATCAGTATTCAACCAAGTAGAAAACTGGTTCCAACAACATCATCTCCTTCTTAACACCAAAAAAAACAAACTATTACTATTTACTCCAACTAACAAATCCACCCCACTAGACTTCTCTATTACCTTCATCGATGGTACAATCATAGCTCCTGACCCAACCACAAAACTCTTAGGTGTATTGCTTGACCACAACTTCAACTTTGACGCTCATATTAATGCCACCATCAAAACTGTAAACAGAAAACTTGGATCCTTATATAGGATAAAACCTTTTCTTATGCCAGAAGCCAGAACTACTATTGCCCAGACCCATCTGATCTCCACTCTCTTCTATACCTCCCCAGTTTTTACTAATCTTTCCAAAAGCAACCTAAACAAACTGTCTACTTCTTATAACAATATTGCCAGGTTTGCTACTGGGTCCTCAATTAAAACACATCACTGTCTAAACCTAAAACGTCTAGGATGGCTTGAACTAAATAACCAGCTAAAATTTCAACAACTCCCCATTACTCATAAAATACTATACCAGCCTAGTAATACTCCTATTCTCAGTAGCCTCATCTCCCCCTACACAAACCTTTCTAACCTTCGCTCAGCAAATAAACTACTGGTTACCACCCAGAAATCCCACAACAAGGCAGGTGATTCTCTTTTCTCTAATTCTGTGGGGAAGATTTGGAACAAACTTCCCACTAAACTTAAATCTCTTTCATCATTACCTCTCTAAAAATCAACTAAAACTTCACTTAAAAACACAATGGCTTTGTCCTTGTCCTAACCCCGACTAACCCCCCTCCCCACCATAACCTTTTCTATATATCTCCTCCTTAACCCACTTTGAAGTATTTAGCAATTTCATCATTCTTCCCCGTCCTAGTATCTTATTCCCATCATGCTATCACTGAGCATGCTCCTTACTACATATTCCTTCCTCAGTGAACTCTTATCTTCCCACCTCGTACATAAACCAATCTATTTATTTCACTATGACTATAATTACTTCCTCATGTACTTATCCTCCATAATTTCTCCTACTTCCCTATGTTATACACCTTTCATAACCTTTGTATACACCTTTCATAACCTTTTTATATCATTTCAAAGGCTCATTCATACTCATTACACTAATATTGAATGATCTATCTCTTTCCCTTGGTCATAATACTGTATTTTACCTTATTAAACCCAGTATTCAAAATTTGTATATTTTTAGTTCTGTATAACTTAAGTTGATGAAGAAATTCTTATTTACTTTACATATTGCATGTATCTTTTTAGTATTGTCTTGATTTTATCTAGTTTAAAAATGGAGCTTTTCTCCCCGGGCCTCTACTGAAAATGGACATGTATCCAGTTAGACTAGCCCAGTCAACAAATGTAAAATAAATAAAATAAAATAAAAATAAGACTATCCCTTCAAGAGGTCCTGGGGTTATCGGTACATACAGTGGATGATGATGATTAAGCCTCAAGAGAAGCTCAAAACAGGTGGTCTTTTTTTCATGCTGGCACTCAGTATCAGTCCAATGACTCCCCTTATTTCACCTAATTGACCCATTCATTCCTTCATGGGGCAAGAGCCCACTGGCCCATTTGTTCCCTGGTGGAGAGAGGAGTCAAGTATTAGGGAGACAGTCAGTTTGCAGACTCTGAAGACTTTTCTACTGTCACACCTTGACAGCTTGCAAGCTTATAATCACTGACCCTGGGAGATGCATGTGTGCTTCCTTGTATGGGCAACCTCCCTGCAAGCAGCACATCTCTTGGATGGCTGTAACACTAGGTTCTATTTTCTGTCTGTAATACACCTGCATTTCTGCAGGTGCTGCCAGTGCAGCAAGCCAAGCTGCCCCCCCCATCCCTATAGTCACATGATACTGTACCAAACGATTACTCCTATCCTCTCCTACTTGACTGACCAGCCACACTGGTGCTGGAGGAACGAGGGCCGGGTAAGAGGAGGTCTACACTTATGGAGATATCAAAAATACAAAGCCTCCTAGACTGAAAGCATATTTCAAGACGGGTTCAAAGACGTTTGACCAATGAACCTACAGTGTTCTATCCCAGGTTGTGTTTTCCTGCTCAGCGGCATGGATGAGGAATCAGTGCAATGAGATTTCAGTAGTTTCATAGTATAGTACTAGGCTATCTGCCCTGGGGCATTTGTAAGCCTAGCCATAATGATGTGGCTTTTGCCACCCCATGAAATGGTACAAAAATGTACAGAATAAAATTAGAATACTGTGCCTCTGTCTAGTAGTGACACAATGAAGGTCCCCTTATATAATAGAATTAGTTTACTGTGCCCCTGTCTAGCAGTGACACAGATGTGATCCCTGGGGTAAACTTACGATCTCCCATCCACTCATCAAGATTTCTCTTGAAGAGAGTCAGTGAGGGGCTCTGCCTAATATGAACTGGGATCTTGTTCCAAAGCATGGGAAGCCTCTGGGTTATGAATCTATCCCTCCAGCATGTCCTATTCATACTTGTGCCGAGGTTTAAGTCTTTGGCTCTTAAGGTCCTGATGGATTTGGATTTTTTGAGGTGGAGCATGTCCATCAGATCCTGATTGGACATGGCCTTGTACGTCAGGCAGAGATCACCTCTGAGCAGGCGGTATGCTACTGAATAGAGCTGAAGTTTCTTTAGTCTGGCAGAATAAGACATATGTTGGAGACCCTTGATCCTCTTGGTGAGGTACTTTTGTGGTCTCTCCAGCTGTTGCAAATGCCGGGTGAGGTACATACCAAATGGGGCAATGTACTCAATCATGGGTCTGATGAGGGAGGAGTATAGGGGTACAATGACATCTCTGGATCTGGATGTGAATCCCTTCATGATGAGGTGTGCAAGGTAGAATGTTTTTCTAACCACTTTGGCAACATGGGTGTCAAATGAGAGGTCGCTGTCGACTTGGGTCCCTAGGTCTCTGATTACTTTTTCCGTACTCAGTGGGTTGCTGTCTATGTGATAATTTGTGGGTTCTTTGTTTTTCCCAAAGGGGTGACTATACATTTTTTGGCATTTAGTTTAAGGCCGTGACTCCGGCACCAGTTGTCCGTTTCTGTGAGGCCTTTTTGTAGGATGTATGTGTCCGCTGGTGTATCGACTATGGTGCCTAGTTTGCAGTCATCTGCGAACTTTGTCAGCCACAGCCCTCCCATGTTTGCTTTAACATCTGAGAAATAAATGCTGAACAAGAGGGGTCCCAGGACAGATCCCTGTGGGACACCACTTGTGACTGGCTTTGAGTCTGACATTGCTCCAGCGATTTTAACTTTATGGGTTCTGTCCTTTAGCCAGTTTGCAACCCATCTAGTGACATAAGGGTTTACGTTTAAGCTGTTGAGCTTATCTATGATGCCTGAGTGGGGTATTGTGTCGAAGGCCTTAGCCAAGTCCAGGTAGGCTGTATGAACTGCTTTTCCCTCATCAATGGCTCTAGTGACTGTTTCAAAAAAGTCAACCAGGTTCAAAAGGCAGGATCTGCCCTTTACAAAGCCGAACTGGGTGGGGTCAAGTGTCTGTAGGTCCCCTATGTCTCTGTTTATGAGTTCCATAATGATTCTTTCCATAGCTTTGCAGACCAGGCTGGTTAAGCATATGGGGCGGTAGTTCCCAGGGTCTGTAGAGGTACCCCCTTTGTGGAGTGGGACCACTGTTGCTGTATGCCAGTGTTCAGGTACATATCCTGAAGTAAGGCTAAGGTTAAATAGCATTTTTATGTGTGGGTTTAGCTCCTCTTGGAGTTCACGTAACACGCAACCCGGGATACCATCAGGTCCCATTGATGCTGTGTTTTTAGCTTTGTTTAGGGCGGTTCTCACTTGGACATCTGAGATGACAGGGAGATTACATTCAGCTGGGATAAGTATTTCTTCTTTTGGGGGTGAGGGAGGGGAGAAATTTGCACTAAACCGGTCAGCCAGAATGTTGGCAATATCTTTGGGTTCAGTGTATTTTTTGTTGTTGTGAACTAACTCTGAGCATATCTGAGGGTTTCCGCCCAGGTTTCTAACATAGCTGAAGAAGGCTTTGTGGTTATCTTTAGTGTCCTTAGCGATTTTTCTCTCAAAGTTGGCCTTGGATGTTTTTATGAGAGAACGTAGTTTTCTGCTAATGTTGATCATAGATGTCTTCCCTTCATGGATTTTGCTCTAACATGCAGTAGCTTCCTTCTTTTGTTATCCAATTTGTTAATGGCTGAGGTCCACCAGACAGGACGCTTGCCTTTGGTGGAGAGGGACTTGGATCTATTTGGGATTGCATGATCCATGCATTCTTGGAGATGTCCATAGAAAGCATTTGTGAAGGATTCGGCATTGTGGGATGTGGTATCCACTGGCACAGTGGGCTTAAAGGATACCATCTCAGTCTTAAGAAGAGTGAAGTCAACTTTTGAGAAGTTTTTCACTGTGGTCTTTTGTGCTGGGGGTGGAGGTGGGATATGTATATCCAGGGTGATTAGTTTGTGGTCAGATCTCACTAGTGAGGGGTATACCGGTGTGGAGCATTTTGTCCCCATGTTTGTGAGGATCAGGTCTAGTATATTATCTCCCCTAGTGGGAGAGGTGACTAGTTGTTCCAGTGCATTTGAATTTATGAATTCCAGGAACCTTTGGGCTAGGGTATTAGGGCTAGAATAATATACCCAATCTATGTTTGGGTAGTTGAAGTCTCCCAGTATGATGGTATTTTGTGATACATTCATATCCTCCAATGTCTTCAGGAAGGCTGAGTGGGGTTCCTGAGATTGGGAGGGTGGTCTGTAACATGCTACCAGTTGTATAGCAGTTTTGCCTATGGTTAGTTGCACCTGTATGGTCTCTGATGCTTCATGTGTTGCTACTAACCTGGAGGTGTGGGTGTCCTTGATGAATATGGACACTCCCCTCCTTTGTGGTTCGGCCTGGGTTTTGGGGCGAAAAGCATGATCTGAGGTATAGCCTGGTAGCGCTGGGGAGCACCCAGGAGCCCTGAACCAGGTTTCAGTTACTGCACAGACGTCGATGTTCTCCATGCTGAGGAGTGCATCGAGTGCCTGCATCTTGAGATTTAGACTTCTGCCGTTGAGCAGCATTATCCTTAGTTTTTTTCCATTTTTGTTTCTAAGGAGGTGGGTTTGTCTTTGAGCCTTGCCTAAAAAGGCACTATGGGGGTGGCAAGAGCCTTAGCCAATATCCGGAAGCCCAGTGGCGACAGGTGTAAGCCATCCCTTGCGAAGCAGCGTGGCTTGTCCAACATGTCATCCCAGGCAGACAGACAATGGATCCCCTTAGAATGACACCAGTACTTGAGACAATTATTAAAGCTGATCATCTTGTCTTTGTATTGTGGTATCATTCTTGGTGAGGGCAAGATGCTGCTCAGGGTCAGGGTCATACCAGCCTGGGCTACATAATCGGAGAGCTCCTCTATGTCTCTTTTCATGTAGTCCAAGGAGGTACGTCTCAGGTCATTCACGCCAGCATGGACAATGACGGAGTCATATTTGTACTTGCTTTGGAGTGACTTGAGTGCGTGTGTTATGTGGCGGATCTTAGCTCCCGACAGACAGCTCACAGTCACCCTCTCCTTGGTTCAGCCTGGTCAGCGGGACATCAGTGTGTCTGACTATAGAGTCACCTATTACTAGTGTATCAGGCATGGTGTTTGGCCTTAAGGGCTGTGATTGGTTGACACACTGATTTACTGAAGTATGTGTTGCATGTGTTTTGTTTTGAGGTGGTGGATTTTTGGATGTCTGCTTTGGGAGCCTCTGTTGTTTTGGTAAGTTTTTTTATTAGAGCCTCCGAGTATGTCTTTGTGTTTTTATGTGTTTGGTTTGCAGTTAATCTAAGGAAGAGTCTTCCTAAGATGAACTGGCAGAAGACGAATATTATTAAAGTCTTGTCAGCTTCTGACAGAAGCTTTGAGTCCTTTGTCTGTGTAACAGAAAACAAGCTTAACAGAGAAAAAAACATCTCTTTCTGTCAACTTCAGAAAAAGTAATAAGTTTTCCAGAGGAAAGGGCAGTAAGAATCTAAAAATGCATCAAGCAACCATGGGAGTTAAGGTGTGTGTATACTGAAAAAGCCAAACATCTGTGGGGTCATATCAGTAGGGATCAGTGTGATTTTTTTATTAAATTTTGCTTTGATTTGTTTACCTGGGTAGTGTGCAGATCAATATTAACAATTTAAGGCTTAGCCCAGGTGAAATTTCTGAAGGCTAGCTGCATGGGGAGTAAATGTGTGGAGTCAGAGTAGTTTGTAGAGTTGGGATTCTTCAAGTATTATTTTAGAGGTAACTTTTTGGAGTTTCCTAGGGTGATAAAGTGATACTCATAGAAATGTGACTTTTTAAAAAACTACCAGATGTTGTCAGAGTTAGTGTGGCAATGTTTTTCTTGGAGTCAGAAGCAAAAATTGAGAGCCCATATTCAAATACTGAGAAAGGATAACTCCTTTGTCAAATGACTGCTCTGGCCAGTTGGGATAAAAAAAGAGTTGATCTTTTCGGCCCAGAAGAGGGGGGAGTTCATTTTGGTTCTCACTTTGTCTATGTGGAAATGGAATTTTAGTGACATATAAACCAAAGTCCTTGATATTTGAAGGTGGAGGTTGGTTATGGAATGGTTGTGTAGGTTGTCACGAAAAGAGATACTGCCAGCCCAGCTATCTGGAATTTTATAAATAATTATATGTCATTTGTGAATATCAACATGATTCATATGCTTGTGTTACAAATGTATTAGAACTGTTACTTTAATGTGTATATCAAACTACTGGTATAGAAGTGTGTGCTGAAAAGGGTTTGCAAAGAACTGAGCTTACAGATGTTTCCACAGTGTATCCTACTGGAAAGGACAGAAATGTATATACACTGTTGTAATTGTTTAAATGTTAAGTATTTCAACAAGGGAAACAAACTCAAGAGGTTAACTTCAGAAAAATAGCTTAAATTACTTTATGACCACGTAAAAAAAGGATGTTATCTTTCAGTTTCAGTGCAATAACAGACACAATGTCTAGAACTAGAAGTTTTTTGTACTGTCTTGGAAGTGTTTACTGTTTTACGACTTCCAGAATCTGCCTTAGATCTAAGAAAATGCCTTATTTATGTATTTTACAGGTGGATGCTGAATGCTTCCAGCTGCATCACTGGGGGGTTTTACCTGGGATAGAGGATCCAATTTCCACTCGTGGGGATCCATAATTTGCCTGCTCAACACATCTGCTAAGGAGTTCTGTGCTCCCGGCAGAAACCTTGCCTGAAGATTTAGCTGTAAACTGAGAGCAGTCTCCCACAAAATCATTGCTTGCCTGCATAGAGGATAAGAATGTGTTCCGCCTTGCTTGTTGATGTACCACATGACAGTTGTGTTGTCTGTTAGAATCAACACCTGCCCTGGAAGAAGTAAATCCTTGAAAGCTAGTAATGCAAACTGGACTGCTAACATCTCTTTCAAGTTGATATGTAGATGTTGTAGTCTGGCAGGCCACTTGTCTTGTATCCACTTTCCATTCAGATGAGCTCCCAAGCTTTGTCTGAGGCATCTGTCGTTAGAATCTGACTCGCTTCTGGCCGGGTCACAGAGAGTCCCTTTGTTTAGGTGACATTCCTGAGCCCACCACAACAATTCCTTTTGAATGCAAGGTATTATTTGAATGACAGTGTCCAAATCCTGGCAGTGCTGTGTCCATACATTTTGAGATACCATTGTAGCTTCCTCATATGCAGTTTGGCATTGGGAAGCACCAGAATACAAGATGCCATGAACCCCAAGGCTTGAAGGACTGTCCTTGCAGTCAGCTTGGACTGATGAGACAACTGATGAAAGTAAAGGGAAAGATTCTTTTGTTTGTCCGGGGTCAAAAGGCCATCTGGGATGCTGTATTCAGTCTCACACCCAGAAAGCACATGTCCTGAGAGGGTACTAGACTGGACTTTATTTCGTTCACAGAATACCCCAGGCATCTTAGCACTGCTATCACATAATCCAAATGATGAAGAAGCTCGTCCCTTCCTTGAGCCAGAATCAGGCAATCGTCCAAATAAGGATAGATCTGTATTCCTTTTAACCTGAGGAAAGCTATCACCGGAGCCAGAACTTTCATGAACACTCTGGGCGCAGTAGATAAGCCAAAGGGCAATGCAGAGAACTGATAATGAGAAGTCCCAGCTCGAAAACGCAGATACTTCCTGCAACTCAGTCTGATAGGAACATGAAGATAAGCCTCCTTGAGATCCAAAGTTACCATCCAATGATCTTTGCCCAGCAGAGGTAAAAGCTGCTGTAACGTCAACATTTTGAACTTGGGAATGTCCAGATAAGTGTTGAGGATAGATAAGTCCAAAATTGGTCTCCACGTGTTCCCTTTCTTTGGTACTAGGAACAGGCGAGAATAAAATCCTAGGCCCACTTCTGGCATAGGGACCGGCTGTATGGCCCCTATTTGGAGTAACAGAGAAATTTGCTTGTGAGCCTCTATTCTTTGTTGAGGAGGAACGTCTGGCATGCCTTTGAAAGGAGGCAAGGTATGGAAATAAAACCTGTAACCGTGGTGTATGATATCCAATACCCATCTGTCTTGGGTAATTAAACTCCAATTTTCTTTAAAAAGTGCCAACCTTCCTCCCAAAGGGGCTGCCAGACGAGAAGGCTCTGGCAGCTGAAAAGGTAGGTCATTGGGTCTGTTTACGAAAGGACTGACCCCTGCCCTCACCAAGACTGTGCAGGAGAACTTCCTGTTCTAGGCCTGAAAGAGCCCTGAGCTCTGCCCCTACCACGTCTAGATCTACCCCTAGACTGGGAATCATAAAAAGGATACGTCCACCCCTTAGTAGGCCAATTTCTACTAAACTTTGGAGGCTGAACCTGCAAAAAATCTTTAACAGTCTGCATAGACCTAGCCTTGTCTTCCATTTTCTTTAAAACTGCCTCAACAGGAGAACCGAACAACACATCAGATTGTAAAGGAGCATCTAAAATCCTTGTTTTAACATGGTCAGATAAATTCTGATCCCTCAGCCAGGCGTGCCTCAAGAACTGACCCAGTGGCAGCCACCCTAGACGAGGCCTGTACAGCATCAAAACCACATTGCAAAGAATGCTTACCCACATGTTCAGAAACATGTACTAAATCTTGTAACTCTTTACAATCAATACCTTCCGCCAGAGCATCAACCTTAGACTTCAATTGTGAAAGGAGATAGTTTTGGTATTTCAACATGTGAAACTGGCAATTCAAAGCCCTCATAGCTAGAGTGGAAGAAGTATAAACTTTCTTTCCCCATCTATCCAAGGCCCTGGCCTCTTTATCTGTAGGAACCGGATTCTTGACAACAGAAGCCTTAACACCTTTAGGCCCCTGACTAACAGTTTCTGGGTCTGCCCTAGGACTCTTAAAAAGATACTTATGAGCTTCAGGCACCCTGTAATACCTATCCGGTTTAACAGGAGCAGGAGGCAAAGAATCAGGATTAAGAGAAGCCTCTGTAAAACATCTTCCACCACATCCAAAACAGGAGGTATAGCCAAAGGCCTATGCTGGGGTAAAACAAAAATTCCCTAAGCCTTTTCCTGGAATCAGAGAAGTCCTGACCTTCCCACTTAAAATGCTCCCTCATGGAATGAAGAGTTTCTGAAAAGAAAAATCCTCAGGGGAGAAGCAGAAGGAGTTGAATCATCCACATCAGAATCAGAATAAGGGAATACTCCTGCAAGTCTTCAGTCAAGACTCTGAAACATCCAAGCCTGCTCAAAACTCCCTAGCTCAGGCTCCACCCTAGGTCTCTTATCAGGAGGGGGCAAAGAACCCCTAATCAAAGTAATCAAATCTTCTGCCATTTTAAGCATATGCTTCTTGGGCACAGTTCCTGAAGAACTAGGGTGACACCAACTGAAGCTAAACCTGGCCTGCCTCTGGGAGAAGCCTTGGAAACAGAAGGAGAGGGCCTAACCACCCTAGGAAGGGAGGGGAGCATAGTAACCTGAGAAGCCCCATCAGCCTGACCTGCCTCCTGAGAGGCCACATCCTGCAATAACAAAGTCTCTCCCTGGGATCCCAAAGAAACCTCCGTGGAACCACCGCTCCACCGACACCTCTAAAGAACCGGCGTCCGCACGGACGGTTCTTCTAGCCTAGGCTTAACTGCTTTGTCCTTGCGCCTTCGAAGAAGCGGGCCGGAGCATCCGACGGCATTTTATAATTGCACCGCTTCAAGACTAACCTGGCACAATCTAACCTTCTTTATAGTGCGCTTATTGAATCTAGCACAAGAGCGACACCCAACAACGTCGTGCTCAGGCCCTAAACAAGGAATACACAAAGTATGATAGTCTTTATGCGGTATCTGTTTCCCACAAGAAATACAATTATTCACTTTTTCTGACATCCGTAAACCACTGAGGCAAGAAAAACTAAAATATTCCCCAACGGGTACTTAGCCAACTTTGACTCGGTCTGAAACTCAAATCGAAAATTTCAGAACGCCAACCGGCACTTGCAATGCTGCTTCTGCATCGGACCATGCGGCAAAAAAGACTGGGGATATGACGTCGGTCATGCGCATTTGTACCCTGACGTCCTGATGTCAGTCAAATGCGCCTTGACCGACATCAGCCTTATACTTTGATATTCGGGCCGACCGAGGACAGCGGACTACCCCAAGTGTAAGGACTGCAGCAATGTGAGATGAAGAACATCCAGGGTGATTAGTTTGTGGTCAGATCTCACTAGTGAGGGGTATACTTCCGGTGTGGAGCATTTTGTCCCCATGTTTGTGATGATCAGGTCTAGTATATTATCTCCCCTAGTGGGAGAGGTGACTAGTTGTTCCAGTGCATTTGAATTTATGAATTCCAGGAACCTTTGGGCTAGGGTATTAGGGCTAGAATAATATACCCAATCTATGTTTGGGTAGTTGAAGTCTCCCAGTATGATGGTATTTTGTGATACATTCATATCCTCCAATGTCTTCAGGAAGGCTGAGTGGGGTTCCTGAGATTGGGAGGGTGGTCTGTAACATGCTACCAGTTGTATAGCAGTTTTGCCTATGGTTAGTTGCACCTGTATGGTCTCTGATGCTTCATGTGTTGCTACTAACCTGGAGGTGTGGGTGTCCTTGATGAATATGGACACTCCCCCTCCCTTTGTGGTTCGGCCTGAGTTTTGGGGCCGAAAAGCATGATACGAGGTATAGCCTGGTAGCGCTGGGGTGCTCTCAGGAGCCTTGAACCAGGTTTCAGTTACTGCACAGACATCGATTTCTCCATGCTGAGGAGTGCATCGAGTGCCTGCATCTTGAGATTTAGACTTCTGCCGTTGAGCAGCATTACCCTTAGTTTTTTTCCATTTTTGTTTTCTAAGGAGGTGGGTTTGTCTTTTGAGCCTTGCCTAAAAAAGGCACTATGGGGGTGGCAAGAGCCTTAGCCAATATCTGGAAGCCCAGTGGCGACAGGTGTAAGCCATCCCTTGCGAAGCAGCGTGGCTTGTCCAACATGTCATCCCAGGCAGACAGACATTAGAATGACACCAGTACTTGAGACAATTATTAAAGCTGATCATCTTGTCTTTGTATTGTGGTATCATTCTTGGTGAGGGCAAGATGCTGCTCAGGGTCAGGGTCATAATCGGAGAGCTCCTCAATGTCTCTTTTCATGTAGTCCAGGGAGGTACGTCTCAGGTTATTCACGCCAGCATGGACAATGACGGAGTCATATTTGTACTTGCTTTGGAGTGACTTGAGTGCGTGTGTTATGTGGCGGATCTTAGCTCCCGATAGACAGCTCACAGTCACCCTCTCCTTGGTTCAGCCTGGTCAGCGGGACATCAGTGTGTCTGACTATAGAGTCACCTATTACTAGTGTATCAGGCATGGTGTTTGGCCTTAAGGGCTGTGATTGGTTGACACACTGATTTATTGAAGTATGTGTTGCATGTGTTTTGTTTTGAGGTGGTGGATTTTTGGATGTCTGCTTTGGGAGCCTCTGCTGTTTTGGTAAGTTTTTTTTTATTAGAGCCTCCGAGTATGTCTTTGTGTTTTTATGTGTTTGGTTTGCAGTTAATCTAAGGAAGAGTCTTCTTAAGATGAACTGGCAGAAGACGAATATTATTAAAGTCTTGTCAGCTTCTGACAGAAGCTTTGAGTCCTTTGTCTGTGTAACAGAAAACAAGCTTAACAGAGAAAAAAACATCTCTTTCTGTCAACTTCAGAAAAAGTAATAAGTTTTCCAGAGGAAAGGGCAGTAAGAATCTAAAAATGCATCAAGCAACCATGGGAGTTAAGGTGTGTGTATACTGAAAAAGCCAAACATCTGTGGGGTCATATCAGTAGGGATCAGTGTGATTTTTTTATTAAATTTTGCTTTGATTTGTTTACCTGGGTAGTGTGCAGATCAATATTACCAATTTAAGGCTTAGCCCAGGTGAAATTTCTGAAGGCTAGCTGCATGGGGAGTAAATGTGTGGAGTCAGAGTAGTTTGTAGAGTTGGGATTCTTCAAGTATTATTTTAGAGGTAACTTTTTGGAGTTTCCTAGGGTGATAAAGTGATACTCATAGAAATGTGACTTTTTAAAAAACTACCAGATGTTGTCAGAGTTAGTGTGGCAATGTTTTTCTTGGAGTCAGAAGCAAGAATTGAGAGCCCATATTCAAATATTGAGAAAGGATAACTCCTTTGTCAAATGACTGCTCTGGCCAGTTGGGATAAAAAAAGAGTTGATCTTTTTGGCCCAGAAGAGGGGGGAGTTCATTTTGGTTCTCACTTTGTCTATGTGGAAATGGAATTTTAGTGACATATAAACCAAAGTCCTTGATATTTGAAGGTGGAGGTTGGTTATGGAATGGTTGTGTAGGTTGTCACGAAAAGAGATACTGCCAGCCCAACTATCTGGAATTTTATAAATAATTATATGTCATTTGTGAATATCAACATGATTCATATGCTTGTGTTACAAATGTATTAGAACTGTTACTTTATGTGTATATCAAACTACTGGTATAGAAGTGTGTGTTGAAAAGGGTTTGCAAAGAACTGAGCTTACAGATGTTTCCACAGTGTATCCTACTAGAAAGGACAGAAATGTATATACACTGTTGTAATTGTTTAAATGTTAAGTATTTCAACAAGGGAAACAAACTCAAGAGGTTAACTTCAGAAAAATAGCTTAAATTACTTTATGACCACGTAAAAAAAGGATGTTATCTTTCAGTTTCAGTGCAATAACAGACACAATGTCTAGAACTAGAAGTTTTTTGTACTGTCTTGGAAGTGTTTACTGTTTTACGACTTCCAGAATCTGCCTTAGATCTAAGAAAATGCCTTATTTATGTATTTTACAGGTGGATGCTGAATGCTTCCAGCTGCATCACTGGGGGGTTTTACCTGGGATAGAGTCAGATGACAAAGAAATTGTCACAATGCAAGCTATCTCAGCAGTAATATTTGGGATATTAATTTAAGAACTCTCAGAGACTGAGTATTCTGTATTTTCTTTGACCTGACAACACTGGTTCATATGTGTGTACTAGGCTAATGGACCTGGGACCTTTACAAGTCTAGCCATAGGATTACCCTGGCATAGTGCCATCCAACCTTAGTTCCCAGTGCCTCTGTCGATTAGAGCCACTGGAGTTATCCCCGGGCTGAATTTTCTGTTTCCCATCCATTCATCAAGATTTCTCTTGAAGAGGGTCAGCGAGGTGACCTGCTCGACATGTATAGGAAGTCTATTCCATAGCATGGGCAATCTCTGAGTTATGAACCTGTCCCTCCAGCATGTTCTGTTAACTGTGGTAATAAGGTTGAAGTCTCTGGTGTGTGTGGTGTGGCGGGATTGGGATTTCGTTAGATGTAGCATTTCTAACAAAGCTGGGTCAGACATGGCTTTGTAAGTCAAGCAGAGATTGCCTTTAAGTAGGTAATATGAGACTGAGACAGAGAATAGTTGGGAGTTTTTTGAGTCTATCCATACAGGACAAGTGCTTAAGGCCTAGGATCCTTTTGTTAGGTACTTTTGCGGCCTCTCCAGTTGTTGCAGGTGTCTAGTGAGGTACATGCCAAATGGGGCATTGTACTCGATGACTGGCCTAATGAGGAAAGAGTAGAGGGAGACAATTGACCTCTTTCTTCCTGGATGCAAAACCCTTAGTAATGAGATGTGCCACATAGAAGGATTTTCTGACCACAGTGACAATGTGGTGATCAAAAGAGAGGTTGCTGTCAACCTGTGTTCCCAGATCTCTTATAACGCCTTCTGCGTTCAGTGGACTACCATCAATGTGGCAATTCATGTAAACCAGTTTTTTCCCAAAGGGGAAAATGACATTTTTGGCACCGCGCTTAAGGCCATGGTTCTGACCCCAGTCGTTGGTCTCAGTGAGGCCATTCTGTAGGATGTCATCACACTTGGGGAGTTAATAATAGCTCCAAACTTGCAATCATCTGC
This sequence comes from Protopterus annectens, assembly GCF_019279795.1. Taxonomy (NCBI): domain Eukaryota; kingdom Metazoa; phylum Chordata; order Ceratodontiformes; family Protopteridae; genus Protopterus; species Protopterus annectens. Next base: position 1,671,281,006 of record NC_056732.1, read on the forward strand.
AAACTTTGTCAGCCAGAGTCCCTTTGTATTGGCCTGGACTTCAGAGAAGTAGATACCAAACAGGAGAGGACCCAGGACTGAACTCTGTGGGACGCCACTCATGACTAGGTCAGCAGTCTGACTTGGAGTCAGCTACTTTCACAATGTGGGTTCTATCTGTGAGCCAGTTTGCAACCCACCTAGTGATATAGGGGTTGATAGCACAATTTAATCCGCATAAAGTGCTTTTCATCACAGTAAATGCTGTGACATCTTCAGGTGAATCATACATAATAACCTCCTACCTTTAAATAGTGAAGCTAAGGCTTCAATAATACAATTAAGTAGTTACTCAATAAATAACTTTTCAACAGCATAACAGTTAAAAAACTTAAAACCTTTTGTCACTGTGTATTTACATTCTAAAGCCATAATCCCTACCCCCCCTAAACAACAGTATAAATACTTGTTAAAAGTACCTCTTGTCCTTAGGCTTTATACTAAAATGTTTATATTCTTACATCTATGCATAGTAGGTTAAAAACATTTAATAAATTTATCTTTCTGTTGTAAACTATAACAGCATAATACTAAATACAAGTAAAATTTTGCTCTTTTTAACTTGTCTACATAATAAATCCAAAACATGTACTTTGTCAAAATACTTCTATACTTTAATGCAATTTAGTACTATCTAGTAAGACTTCTTAATTTCAAAATAGACAAAATAGAACATATTTCATTCAGTCCTGGGTACTGACTCTTGTTTGTTTTTAACTGCCATATTAACTCAAGTTGTTCCCGTTTTAAGGCGTCTGGTCCTCCTGCTTTGTCAGGTATAATTTGATCTATTGCCCTGAATAAGAATTTGTGTTCTCTATGTTCACAAATATATTTGGCTAAGGCAATATCCTCACTCAGTCTACCAACGTGGTACGGATGTTTGTACGCACGTTCCCGCAAGTCAATGGTCTGTTTTCCCTATGTAATGTGTGGGACACATATGACATTGGGCTAGATATACTACTGCTTTAGACTGACAATTTAATCTGTATTTAGTAGTATATTTCCTGTCTCTTATTTTAAACCTCTGACTCACATCCATGTGTTTACAATATCTACACATACCACATTTATACATTCCACTCCTACTTGTGATAACTGATTCCTTTCAACTAAGTTTTTCAAGTTAGCCCTTCTTTTACAAATGATCTTAGGTGTACTTGCAACCTTTTTTTCTAATAATAGTATCCGAGAGTATTAACTCCCAGTTCTTCCTTATAATGCTACCAAGATTTACTGCATCTAAACTGAAGGTAATAATAAAGTTACTCAAATTCTGTGGGTTACTGGTGTTAGAGGATGTCTCAAAAGTGTGTGGAAAAGTAATATTAATGTTTTTATTTATGTTTTTGTTATTACTATATCCCAGTCTCAAAATAGGCTTATAAAAACCACTACTCCATTTCTGGGTAACTTCCAATATAAGTACATTAATCAATGACATACGGTAGGCCTCTTCTAGTAAACATCTCCTTCAGGTTGTTACACTCAGATTGAAAATCTACATCTAATGAGATCATCCTGGCTGCCCTGACCAACTGTCCTTTCACTACTGACTTTCTGGTGGAAGGGGTGGCAACTGGAAAAATGCAAGAAACTATTGGAATAGGTTTCTTTTGTAGAAATCTGTGCGGTGTAACATTCACGGACCATATCTTTTGAAATCTGTACATCCAGATATGCTATAGTGTCTAAGCTAAACTGTGACGTAAAGCACAAAAAAATCAGTTTCATTAAAATAGTTTAAAATTGTCTTAGCTGTTTCCATGCCACCCCTTATCACCATGAAAATGTCATCCAAACATCGGGTGTAATAGGTTCATAGGTTGGTACTGGGCTATCTGCCCGAAGGCATATATTAGCCCAGCCATGTTGTGCGGTATTCACCACCCCTTTAGTAGTTCCCTAGACCCTTGTACTAGCAGTTAGTACCCTTGGCCCCTATCTAGTAGTGCCGTTGGTGTGATCCCTGGTGTGAACTTTCTGTTACCCATCCACTCATCAAGGTACAAGGTAATAATACACCTTTTCTTGGACCCAGTTGTTCTGAAAATAAATTCATGTTCCCAGTCCGCCATCACCAAACTGGTGAAACTGGCACCACACAGACAGCCCATAGCTATTCCTGTTAGTTGAAGGAATATTCTACCTTCAAATAATGCATAGTTGTTAGACAAAATAGTGTCTAGTAACTCTCCAATTAAACTAATTTCATTGTTAGATGCACCTTTCGTTCTCATAATGTGGCTATTTCCTCTAGGTGTGGGATACACATATTTATTTATTTAACATTTGTTGACCGGGAAAGTCCGATTAGGTTCCACAGATCCTGTTTTCAGCGGAGGCCCGGGGAGAAATGCTCCAGAAGCATGTCTTTAGAATATATAGATCTTATATAGATCTTTAACGTCTACTGTTAGGAAGTTAAACTTGTTGTCAAATTGTAAATTATCTAAACTGTGTCAGAAGGACCACGAGTCTTTGCAAATTTGTTTCTCACTAGTTACATACTTTTTTAATATGGTATCTACAAATTTGGCACACGCATAGGTGATGCTGCTTCTGGCATCTACTAGTGGCCGCATGGGAGGGTTAGCTATGTCTGTGTGGACCTTTGGAACACCAAAGATGCTAGGTATTCTGGGTGCTGGCATAGACAAATAAATAAGTTAATGTCTGTTATGGTTTCAATGAACAGTTCATAAATAAACGATTGAATGTGACTATATGCTATGTTCAATTCTTCCTTGTCAGTTCTTTATACGAATCTGTATTAAGTAACTCAAACATTTTAGTTCCATAGTCATTTATGTTCATTAATACCAGTCCACCTCCCTTACCAGGTTTCATTACTCTCACAGGGGCCATTTGTAAATCATCCAAGAGTTACTTCTCCTTTTCTGTAATGTTCTTTTCATATTTATTATAGGGTAAGTTATTATCAAGTGTGTTCCTAAAATCCAACTCACAAACTTGTTCAAACAGTTCTAATGTTGGGTGTAGAGGCAGGTTGAATGTATAAAGTACATGTCGCTTCTATTTACATTTTCTCCCATAATAATGTTCAAATTAAGTTTGCGAACGAACAGTTTAAGATCTGAGGGAAGAAGCTAAACTTGCAAGTGCAAGTGTTGACCTTTCTCCTTTTGACCAGGTATTCCAGTCTTGGCTGGAGAGTGCGTGGCTTCCAATTTGGATATATAAGTGCATCGCTCACAAGTCTGAGTGTTGGGAGGTAAGAGGAGAGGACTGTCGGTGTACATGAGGCAGTTGCTACATTGCCTTAGGATGCCCAAGTTCACCAGGTTAATATGAGAAAGCACAGGGAACTGACCTTTAGACATGCCTGGAGGGGCGGGCAATGATATTAAGTACTGGATCTGTTTCCTTGCAGAACTTTTAGTGCTGGTAGCACTTTTGTGTGCTACAATAACTGTGACAAGAAGTCTGGTAAAGTGCTAGACTAATAAGCTAGTATAAGTGCAGGAGAGGAGAGAACTAGTAGATCTAAGGCAAAAATTGAAGAGCAGACTTTGGCACTGCTCAGAAGCTTACAAACAGTCCTGGATACAGCAAGTCTGTATCTGGACTAGACTAGTTACAGGAAAGGCAGGAAACAAGTGCAAATGTGAGCTTTTAAACCAGAAAGTTGGGAGATATGGAAAAACTGCTCAAACAGCCAATAACGACAATTTCTGGGCCAGAAACCACTCCTTATGTGGTAGATAGGCTACCTAGTGCTGACCACTCCCACTGATGAGCTAGAAGGCTTCCCTCCAACACAGAAAGGCTTGTGGGCTCAGCAGCTTACAAACAGTCCTGGATACAGCAAGTCTGTATCTGGACTAGATTAGTTACAGGAAAGGCAGAAAACAAGCTTAGAATTTATTTATTTTTTTAGTAAAGTGGCAAAGGATAAAGCAGGAACAGAAGATAGTTCAGGGTTTAGAACCTAAGTGGGTTGGGCTTCTCAAATGTTCTCTCTGTTTTAGGTAGAATGAGCTAATATCACTAGACTAGGTGGAGTGTCCCAGATCAAATTTAAAGTACGAGCGGGCAACTGCAAAGCCACCAAGTATAAGAACAATAGGGAGGGCGGGTGGGAAACTATTACTGCTATTAGCTCTAGCGACTAAATGAAAGATTTAAACAGATAAAGGAGCAAGGAGACTCTAGGGAATGGTTTTAACTGCAAACAAATCAGTTATACGATACCTGGCTAGAACACAGAAACGTCTCAAAAATGCATAAAAATGTACAGATAGAGCACTCAAACAGAAAATACAACTCTTAGCATGAAAAAGCAGTTTACAGTTAAGTAATTCAATAAAAATGCAATTAGAGTAATGAAACAGTATCTTGCAATGAAAAATCCAGTTAAAACAGTATAAAACAGTACATAAATGCAGTGAAACAGTAAAAAAAAGCTTTATAGCAGTGCAAAATGTAGTAGGTTAGCTGTATAGCACAATTATAAGCATTAAATAAGTGCAATTCAATGAAATAAGTGTAAGAAATAACTTATTCTGCTCTTGGAATCTTAAGGAATTACATCATCTGGAAGAGCACTCACCACATCTGCCTCGTTTGCTTTGTAAGTCATCTAGGATACAGTAATTTTCTAGATATAGTCAGGAATATAGCAAAGCTTAATTTAGATATTTTTCTTTCTTTATTTGAGACTGTCCTGCAATGTTGTTTTAAATATTTCCTATGATTTTGAACTCTGATGTTACTGTGAATATATACAGAGTATTTTCTTGTTATTTTATTATTTATTATTAAATATATTTAACTCATTACATCTGAGTGACACCTCCAGGTGCATTTACAGTTAACTCCTCTAGGTGTCAAATATTGCCGGTTTATATTTGCATCAATAATTCCAAAACCATAATATGTACAAGGTTTTAAAAGATTTAATCTTAAAGCTTGTACAATGGCAAACTCAACTGCATTAATATTTGACCTCTGTCTCTGTCTAGTGCAGGTAAAGAGATATCAGCTGTTGTTTTAATAATATTAATTTATATAGATATAATTGTCACGTTTTTCTAAATATCTCAGCAACCAAGTAACACAGAACTCCTTAGTCTCATATGAAAGCATTCAGCTAGGTGAATAAAATGCTGCTGACACACTATGTATGTAACTTAAGTGGTTGCTGAGATAATGTAAGTTGTTTACAAAATATTGCAAATGTAATAGTTACTGTGTTTACTGTTGCCTATCAAAATTCGGTTTAAGACCATGAAGCTAAAGAATATTGCCACTATAACAATACTTTGAGCTGAAAAGTTTGCCATTCATACTTTTTTCATAATCCATATAGTTCCAGAAATATGAACATTTGTTTGAAATGCGAGGACAAAATTTGTTTCTGTCAAAAGGCTTAGGCACCGCCCATTGGAAGTTACAGTACAAATCTCCTGAGCTCCACTGGAGTGAATGAGTTAAACTTTTCATTGTGGCTGATATTTGTGAGGCATATTTAAGTTATGAGAGTACCTGTATATTTACTTGGTGACTCTGTAGGCCACTCAATAGCCTTGCTCCTGGTCAAACTACCATTTATATTAACAGTAACATTACACAGTAAGATTGGACATTCTTTAAGGGCCTTAAAGTAGCTGATAAGGAGCTGGCTGGTGGCAGTGAAAACTACCTTATAGCCTGGGCAGAAGGGGGCATAGCTAATAAACCTGTTCCAGCCCTTCACAGGTGTGTGCGTGTATAAATCAAACCTCAAAGTGTGTGTGTGTGTGTGTGTGTGTGTGTGTGTGTGTGTGTGTGTGTGTGTGTGTGTGTGTGAGCGACCTGGGCAGGGACACATAGGACTGGTTGGACAGACAAGGTTGCTGGAGGTCTTGGCTTGGCCACTCGGCTGAGATCTCAACTTTATAGCTGTGCCAGTGTGGAGCCTTTCTGGGGATTTGAAGAAAGAGGGAGAAACCAGCCCCAGACTGACTGAGGTCTCTGTGTGCTCTTAAGGGAAATTGCACTTGATGCAGAGAGCTGCATCTGGAAATACTGTGTGTGTACCTGTCATCCTCCCAGTGTATGTCCCCCACTGGTACTAGTCGTGAGGATTAAGGCTCATTGATTATTGTTGCCAGTGGTGGGGTGCCATATAGCCCAACAATAGGTGGGGGGGGTCTCATGTGTTTGTTGAAATTTCTATGGAGGATGAGTAGTAGTTTATGCTGTAACCTGCATGTTTGGTTGAATGCACTGAACAAAGAAATTCTCAAAGCTGACTACAGGTACCATGACAAATATAGAGAAAACAGAAATGCTGCAGAAGTTTCTCAAGATGAATATTATACAATTAAGGAACAATAAAGCAATAAGTGCTGGGGTGGAGGAGGGGTTGTCTGTCATGCAGAAGTGTAATGGAGGCAGTGTCCTAGACTTCTTTCTGCTGATCAGAGTTCAAGGTGCGAACCTTGAGACTGGATACTGTAGGGTGGACTTGTCAGAACAGAACCCAAACAATCAATAGAGAAAGCACCCACAGTGGCAGACGTGCTGGATAAATCATGTATTGCAGTCTAAAACCTGGCTATCTGCTTCTTTATTAGTCCTTTTGACTTCAAGCTACATCTTTAGATGACTGAACAATAATTTATGGATGCCATGCATTTTAAATGCCATCAGTGCAGGGTTGCTAGGGTGAAATGCTGGCTTCTTCCTATAGCTGGGAAATATATCTCATAACAGCCTAAAGTAAACGCACTAAATGTGGTAGTCGTGTAAAGGTATCTGCTTCCTACCAGTAACCATGAAGGTTTAGCATCCTTTTTCTTTTTTGTAAAGGAATGTTCTTCTATACAGAGACTGTAAAAGGAGATCTGATGACTATAATATGGCAGAAAATATCAAGAATACTGCAGCCAGCTCAATAATACGGGGAAGTGATACACTCCCTCTGCTGATAACACTAGTTTAACTTCTGCCTGTGCAGTGGGAAGTGGGGAGAATGGACAGGAATGGGGTGTAAGCATTCAAGGGTCAGCTCAGGAGGGGCAGTAGATGGATTAATCACCACTACAGACATTACACAGTACAACCCAGTGTTTGTTTGGGCAGGGGGTGGGGACAGACAGCAGAGTAGCAAGCCAACAATACGTATGGAGCAGTCTTAACAGATCTCACATTTCGACAAAACACTAGCCTTGCTCTGTGCTGTGCCCTCTCATCTTTGGCATCTACTTCTTGGATGTCAAAGCCAAGGTGAAAGGCTTCTGCCTAACCAACTTCGCAGATGACTGCAAACTGGCATCAGTTATTGAATCTCCCCAAGACAATTTAAGGAAATCTAACACAGACAAATGCTTGATGCTAAAGCCATGGCTTAAAACTCCAAGAAATGCATTAGAGTACCTTTTCCGAAGTTGGACACCCCAGGTAACTACGTCATCACTAAAACACCCTTAAAAGTTTAATTACTAGTCGGGGATCTGGGAACTCATGTAGACAGTAACCTAGCCTTTGACCAGCATCTGTCCAGGCTAGTAAAAACCCTTCAATGTTGCTCAAATTATAAGCAAGGCCATGGCAAATAGGTCCAGAGAGGTCATTGTATCACTGCACTCTGCCCTCATCAGACTCATCATAGAGTATAATGCCCCCTTTCGGTATTCACCACACCAGACACATGCAGCAACTGATAATCCACAAAGGTTCCTTACAAAAAGGGTACAGGGAGTAAACACAACATCCTACGATAAATGCATTAAAGCCCCATCTCTTTACTCAGTCTCATGCAGGCTTACGAGACATGATCTTTGCCTGGCATACAAGGCATCCTTGGAATTTGTTTTGAGACCCCTTCTGCACATCAGAAAACAAACAGCATCAGAAGTACTAGGTTAAAAGATGTAAATTTTGCTTGTGACAAATAGGACATGTTGAACAGACGTGTTTCTCAGAGAATTCTCATTCCCTGAAATAGGGTCCCCATCCAAGTGAAGCAGAGCTCCTCCATATCCCTATTTAAGTGCAATTTAGACCAATAGATGGGTAGTAGGAAATTCATCCCTGGTTTGGTGCTTATGTCTCTGATGGACAGTAGTAGTCAAATCACCTCTATATAAATCAAATTTGCGGGTCACATTTGGGATGCACAACTAAGCTTATAAAGGCCCTCTAGTGGTCATCAGCCTAGTGTACACATACAAACCTATGAACTTGTAAGCAATGGCAGACATGGGGGGGGGGGGGGGGTTGCCTCATCATTGCGCAGCACATACAAAAAAAAAAAAAAACAACCTTTTTAGACCAACTCATGCTAACTGTACATACCAACTCAGACATTACACAATAGTGGGGTAAGGGCAAATTCCCAGATCACAATGTAATATGATCTTGTATAGAAAGCAGCTGGCAGGCTCAAGCAGACTGTATACATATAGACAGAGATAGTCATTTTATATATATACATATATATATATATATATATATATATATATATAAAATCTATATAGAGAAAGAGAGAGAGAGTCTGTATTCTCTCAGTGTTCTCAAAGGGAGAGTGACCCACACATGATCAGATTCACAGTACACCAAAACTCAGCTCAACAACACAGCACAAACTGCCATTAATATGGGTCATGCAGGAGGGAAGGTCATTTTGTGTTTGAAGAGTTTCAGTGGATTGTGACAGATATTTTATGCATCAGTCACAATCCATTCAAGCAGGAGAAGACAGACTGCTACCATGCATATGGATGTTTCTTAAGTGGTAAGAATGAGAAATGTTCACATACATCATAATCAAAAGAATGTAATCAAAAGTCAAACACACCAACAATGCCTTTTTTTTTGGGGGGGGGGCTGCACCCTCCTATTTATGCATATCAACTCTGGAACCACTCTACACAGTGGGAAGAGTGCAAATCCCAGTGCCCACTGTACCATGACCTCGCACGTGCAAAGAATCACTACATATTTGATATTTTTGCCCATCTTTGCCTTCATTCAAGCACCTGAATTTTCGGCCACATGAATGAAACCTATACACACATTCACACACAACTGTCCTCCTCATCCTCACCCTCACCCTCCTTCCCAGGGGAAGTTACTTACTTCTACTGTTGCCACCTCTCTCAGCTCATTCCCAATCTTCAGAGTTCTCGGATAATCATACCCAAATGTCACAGGTCTTCTCTCACACAATTTACCTCTTGGTGAATGCCCTTCATCCACAGACAGCTACTAGGCATACAGTCAACGAAACTATTAAGTTCAGCCCAAATTTCTAATCGCCCCAAAACACTACTCGGTCAAGTGACTTGCTCAAGGTCACAGAGTAGACAAATACAGATGGAAAAAATCAAATCCTGCACTTGCTCATCCACAGTTCTTAGCCTAACTCGCTGCGCCTATTGCCAGACCACGTCTTTTACTTTCATGGGTGATTACTAGGCTAACTACCCCAGTGGAAGGAGAGCTTTTTATGCTTAGCCATGATTCCTAAATGTATTTGACAAGTTTTAGCACACACAACCACTTACAGTGTATCTATACAGCCCCACACACATTACTCTGCTTGTATGTCCAAAACTTGTAATTTAAGTGTCAGCAGTCAGTCCCAACAATACTTAAGCGCATCTTCATGTGAGACCTTTAATGTATTAGATTTCCCAACCCTGCTAATAAACAATAAAAATGTAAAAACATTCGGTAAGCACTTCCACGGCAAAAAGTTGCTTGTTAAGATTGAGGAGTAAGGTTTTACCTTGCTGGGCATTGCACAACCCAATTTTTGTCATGATTTCTTCCCTTTGTTATACAACCTACTGGTGTTGGATTCCACCAGGGTGACTTGTTTTTTGAGTTTGTCCTGTACTTATTCCGGATCCCCTACACAACGCCGACATTCCAGAATGCCGAAAACCATATGGCCGACACCATATGATCGACATTCAGAATGTCGACAATGTGAGAGGCCCATAGAAAAGGAAAATAAAATTTCCTTTGAACTGTTAGCAGGGGGGCTATACCCCCCTGCACCCCCGTGAGGGGCTCTGCCCCCCACACCCCCTGTAACTTTAATATATCAACTCCGAGATCGCACTACAGTGCAGGAATGGAAATCTTTTCATTCCGCACTATAGTGAGATGCCGGTTCTGCAATGTTGACCATATGGTGTTGGCCATATGGTTGTCGGCATTCTGGAATGTCAGCAAACTGAAGGGGACCCACTTATTTCATGTAGGTACAGCTGCCACTATGCAGCCATTAACATGACTACACATGTTTTTTGTGAACAATTACACAAACAGCAGTGCTGTCATGACTTGACTGGGATCTAAATTTCAATAGGGTGTTAATAGCAAGAAGTTTGCCTTACGAATAGTCCTAAAAGTTGTACATTTTTTTATTTGCGTCCCAGAGTTTATTTTATTTCAAATGAGACAACCTTATGCTCCAACTTACAAAGGGGGGACTTGCAATGCTCTCCCATCTTTAGCACCACAAGTGGGCATACAGACTAGCTGGTTCAGGGTGTTTGTGTTTAGAAAGTCAAGGAATCTCTGGGCCTAAATGTTTGGGTTGTATATTATTCACAGTTTTGTAGTGGGGTAATCAAAATTGTCCACGGGCACCACATACACAAATGCCGTAGATACAGCAAACTTGCTGGCTGACATATTCAGCGAAAATTTCACCCCTCTGTACCCCCCAACAGTAAATCAAGGCATTCCCAGTACCTGTCCCCTTCATCTTATATCTAGGGATTAGACCATCACTGCTTTCTCAAAGGCAAAATATACAGCCTCCATGGGACCCGATAACATCCCAGGCTGCATCCTACATGAACTCAGGCAGTAACTTGCAGCACCATTAGGCGCCCTATTCAACCAAAGCTTGAGTACCGGCTTTGTCCCAGCTGAGTGGAGGACAGCCACTGTCAACAATTTACACAAAGGTGGAGCATCCACTGATCTGGGAAGTTATAGACCCATCAGCCTAACTAGCCTGATCTGCAAGGCCATGGAATGGATCATCATGGACCTCATTAACAAGGACATTGGCAACCTCCAAACACTCGATCCCACACAGTTTGGCTTCGTCAAGGGGAGGTCATGTCTGTTACATTTGGTCAAATTTTTTTGAGACAGTCACCAAAGCCATGGATGAGGGGAAGACAGTGCACACCGCCTACCTAGACTTGGCCGAAGCCTTCAACACTATTCCCCACTCGGGCATAACAGAAAAACTCTCTCAACTAGGCATCAATCTGTATATGTTACCAGATGGGTAGCTAACTGGCTCACTGACCAGAACACACCTAGTCAAAAATAGGGGAAGCCACCACTCGCAGTAGACCCATATTGAGTGGTGTACCCAACGGTTTGGTCTTGGGGCCTCTGTTATTTGGGATATACTTTTCTGAGGTGCAGGCCAAAGCCAGTGGGCTATGGCTGACCAGGTTTGCAGATGACTGCAAGCCGGGAGCTGTCATCAAGTCCCTTAGTGACATGCACATCCTCCTAGAGGGTCTCACCCAAACAAATAACTGGTGCCAGAAACATGTCCTCAAGCTGAATATAAAAAAATGCATCATTATCCCTGTTGGGGAGAGTGATGTCCCCACAAATTATCACATTAACAACAATGTTCTAAGCAGGCAAGTCAGTCGTGAGGAATTTGGGCACCCAGACAGCAACCTGATGTTTGACCACCATGTTGCTTCCATTATACAGAAAGCTTTCTACATGGCCCAACTCATCAGTAAGGGTACCTCATCCAGGGACAAGGAGGTCATAAAATCACTGTATTCTTCCCTTATAAGGCCCTTTATTGACTACAATGCCCCATTCAGCATGAACCTCGCAAAGCACATGCAGCAGCTGGAGAGTACAGAGGTTCCTCACGAGGAGAATCCTGGGCCTCAAAGATCTACCATACACAGATAGGCTAAAAGCCCAATCCCTCTACTCAGTTTCATACAGACTCCTCAGAGGTGACCTCTGTCTGACATACAAGGTGATCTCGGACCCCACCTTAATGAGACTGTTGCTTATCCGCAAGTCAAGGTCCACTCGAGTAACCCGCACACGTGGCCTCAACCTGGTCCGTGACATCAACAGGGCTTGTTGGTGGGACAGATGTGTGTCCCAGAAACTCCCTCATCTACAGAATAGACTCCCTCTCCATGTCAAACAGAGTACCTCTTTACCCCTTTTTACGCGCAACCTGGATAACTTGATGGGAAAAAGAAAATACATCCCTGGGATTCCACCCATGTCCCTGCTGGATAGGGGCATCTGCTGCTGATTTGTCTACGCATGGGCTAACCTCTTGGTTAGGCTTATAAGGGCCTCTGGGACAGAAAATATTAAGAATAATCCAGCCAGCTCAATAACATGGTGGAAGTGATCTACTCCCTCTGCTGTCAACACTAGTTTGACTTCTGCCTGTGCAGTGGGAAGTAGGGTAGTAATGGTGGCACACAACAAAGCACCAGGGAATCATTACCAGCTTCTGCAAAGTGCCTCAGCAGATGACACAAAGATGAATCAGGTTCCAAGGCAGTGACAGAAAGAGAAAAGGCAGTCAACAAATGTCGAGACACTACCAGTTTACCAGTCCAGAGGGCATCAATGGCAGGGAATGCATACTTAAAGAAGCATTTGAACAAGGGGAAAATCCACACAGTACGTCCACAGGCATAACATACAATGAAGAAGGAAGGAAACTCACCAACAAAGTGCAGTAAGAAAAATTATATCTGGCAAAGTGCCAGGCTCCAGTTAAGTAGTGTATGTGATCAAAGAATTGGGTGTGTAGAGGAGAACTGGATCCTGAAAGTACTCATTATGGTATTGCAGGGTGAGAATATCTCAGGTGACTGCGATAGTTGAATAAAAGAAAATGGAGCTCAAGTCAGAAGAGCCATAATTGTAAAAAAGGTCAAGGAAAACAAACTGTTACGGTCTAGTCACATGTAGGGAAAAAAAAAGAGGACAATTTGGTAATGCAGATTTGGGAGAGACCATTACCTTCCAAAAATGATACTCATCAAATACCAGTAGTGTAAACCAGAAAGTTCACTCCCTGCAAGCTCTCCATACTGTGGAGTCTGTATCAAAACTTTCTCAGATGATATAAGGATGTATTTGGTCTTAATAAAATATGCAAAAGCAACCTTTAAAGTAGGAAAACTGCAGCACCAAGAAAACATCAGTTTGAGACAAGAATGCAATATAAGAGAACTTGAGCAAGCGGGAGTGTATAAATATTGGGGAATTGATGAAGGATCAACAATAAAACATGAACAAATGCGAATAAAACTTAGTAAGGAATACTTTAGAAGACTTAAATTAATCCCTAAAGCAATGTTGACATCTAAGAACACAATTCAAGCTATAAACCAATTTGTTTTTCCTGTCCTAACTTACAGTTTTGGAGTAACTGACTGGCCTCAAAACATGTTGGATAGATTAGATAGCAAACCAAGGATATTTCATACTCAAATGATTTATAAAAATCAGTGCATACCAAGATTCGCGGTGGTGGTGCTGCGGTGGCGTTGTCGCCTTACAGTAAGACGCTATCCGGTTCGATTCTCAGCTAGAGCGTCTTCTGCGTTGAGATAAGCGTGAATGGGCGTACCTTCATTGAAGGTTGTGCGTCAGGGCTGGTAACTCGGCACGTAAAAATCAACTACCAATCATTAGCGGACCGGAGTTCCGCTGTGGCGACCCCTAACCGGGAAAAGCCGAAAGACACAAACAAAGTGCATACCAAGATTATATATTCCCCATGATGGGCCTCCTTGAACTGAATTACATGTATAGATCTGCAATCATGGGACTTCACATATCTGCTGACCTCACAATACCCAAATGTAGTGAAAGTCTTGAAACAAGAGGAGAATAAATCAAAGATAACTTCTCTGCTAGCAGAAGCATATTGGCATCAAGCAGAAATGTAAGTCAAACCAGAAGTAGATAAAAATCAGGCAGCAACTGAATGTGCCAAAAAATGAAAAAGAATATGAGGTGAAGGACCAGGTGAGAAGGCAAGATATGCAGAAACTGCATAAATATAGTTGAAGTATAGAAAACTTCTGGAAGAACCTCATGTTGACCAGGAATGGTTAAGGAGAGGCAAATTCAAACCAACAGATGAAAGGTTAATATTGGCAGCCCAAGGTAGTGGGCTACATACACGAAGTCCATTGAATATGTAGGTGAAACAGAGAAATGTAGGTTTTGTAAAACAGGATTGGAAACAGTTGCACACCTCGTTGCTGATTGTGACATACTAATGGTAGAAGGACTGTATACTTAAAAATATAATAATGTGGCAAGACTGGTGCACTGGAGATTGTGCAAACATTATGGTACTGAAGTGCCTGAAAAACATTGGAAACATGAGCCACAAAGCATCCTTGAAAACGATGGTCTACATCACATGGGATCACCCACTGCTAACAGTTCAAAAGATGGTAGAAAACTGGATGTAGTGGTCCATGAAAAGAAGACAAAAGTAGCACTGATCACTGAAATCTACTACAGTGTCTTACGTACAGACAGAGTCATAAAATATCAGGATTTGCAGGCAGAAATGAAAGCGATGTGGAAGAAAGATACCCAGGTGGTTCCAACAGTAGTAGGAGCAACGGATCTTATAAAAAAATCTAAAATTGTATTTAGATATGTTACCAGTACATGTAACCCCATAAAAATTGCAGGAGGGGTCATTACTGGGCACATTGCGGGTGCTGCGAAGATCTTTGCCACAGCACTGATATCCTAGGAAGAGTCCAATGCTGCTCAATGAAAGAAATCTCTATCAGATGCAAACCTTGATTTCTTTCAATTCACACTTACATTCAAGGATTTAGAATCACCAAATGGATGACTCTCAAATGGGCCATGATCAGTTGCTCTCCCAGCTATGGTAAAGACCAGAAAATCTTTTTGCAAAACTCCCACTACTACAGCCAACACCCTGGTCAAAACTGCTGGGGGCAGAGGCAGAGGACAGGCCAAACAGCAGTAACTGTTTTAGAAGACGGCAGTAGATGATAAGCCAAAGAACACTAGCTTACTGGAAGAGAAGTAGTGGACTGGACAAAACAGCTGCAGCTTTTACTTGAAGTCAGTGGTGCAATGTTCTGCAATATGCTGTGTGGCGTCCAAATACTAGTATGCCAATAGGCATCCATTACGTCCCATGACACGAACTACACCTCTTTAGGGAAACAAAGTCTTCAAAATCAGGCATCAGAAGCTGGAACATGCAAACAGGATGAGATTAGAGATATCACAGACATCCAGCATAAGCCTAAATTTTCTTGTCTTCTTCAGGACCAAGAAAATGCAAAGGCACAACCTGCTTCCTTGGTTTTGAGGTAGGCAGAGGCTCTACAGAACATCCTTCAAACAGACAGAGCAGAGAAATGGACTATACCCAATGATTCATCTCACAGAGCGGATAAAAGTACTAGAGCAATGATGCTCCTCACACCACCTAGTCTGCCAGACTGATCTTTTATGGTGGCTGGCTAAGTGCCATTGAGATTTCTGACCATATTCAAGACATGCGTCTCCCAGGTGACAACCCTGCAACAATGGGGCAGAAACCACAGAAATGTCCTTCCATGGCTAGCCCTGGCTCAAATTCAAGACTGCTATTACACCGTTTCTGATACTTGCCACTTAGGAAGCTCTAAGTGGAGCCATTGAAGGGAATCTGTCTGATGTTTGGGCATTCTCCTCTGACTAAAGAGGCAGCTTTCACCTGGGCAAAATGGGTTACTCTACTGGAGACCAGGACCTACATGGGGATAAGATATTCCTCAACTATTAAGGAAGACTACTCGATGCCTAGGTGTCCTCTAAATGTAGGAGCCCTCCTTTTCTTGAAGGGGGGAATAGGACACCAGCTGAAAAAGAATCTAAGGAGGAGACTGTACACACATCAGCCACAGAACAGTACCCCTCCTCACTTCTGGATCTCTACATTTGTCTGAGACTGTTAAATGAAGGGGTCCTTCCACTGGAACAGGAATCTAAAAGGGCCTGTAAAACTCACTGTGAAAGGATGGCAGTTTCAACACTGCCACTCAGTAAAGACATGCATCAGCTGCTGCCTCCATGCTGGCAATAACAGCTGACTCAAACACAACACAGACAACACAATACCTGAATGACGACGAGGATGTTGCAATCTTCCCAAAGGGCTCCATGATCAGTTGATCTGAAAAGCTTCGCCAATGTAAGATCTACCAAGGTGAATACAATTTGGACAGGAAAGAGAAACACTGGGCAGCCTTCAGGCCCAATGTGGCAAGAGAAAAAAACATTTTTTCTAACGTCTATAGGTTTGGATTCTTTGTCTGGCAAAAGGGTGGCCAAATGCTTGTTTTACATTTGAACCAGGTAAGTGGACTTGTTAGATGTCCCTTTTCAGCCCCCCCCCCAACCCAAATGCACAAAAAATGCCTATGCGGTACAAAACCAATGACAAATTTGACAATCTATTCTTTAGCGGGCCTTTTTGGCACACATAGAACAATACATCATATTTACTGGACTTGTGGGTAGGTTGAAATTGGAGACTTCAACTTCTGATTTCCCAAGCTCAATTCAGATTTTCTCTAGTTCCCCTAACCCAGGAGCATGACTGCCTCTGGAAGGTCAGCATAATGACACACTGGAGTATAAGCCCACACCCCTCTCTAATCACCAAGAGTGTCACAACTTGAAAGATGAAAAAAAAAAGAAAATGATCAACTTAACCAGCTTATAAGAAAATCCATCTAAAGATGATGATAGAAAAAAAAACAAAAAAACAGTCTAGCTACAAATAGCCAGCAGGACGGTAAAACACAGCACCTGCAAAATGCCTTTTCTCATGCTAAATGATATGGTAAGTAATTATATCTGTCGCACCTTCCTCTGAATAATTTCTATACCGAGTAAACTGCTGGTAAGTATATCAAACAGTAGAAGATTAAGCTTCACTAGAAGGCTGGAAGATCTACCATTCAATGGGTCGCAAGTGGAAAAACTATTCCAACTCTCCACATTTACAAGTAAATATCTTTTAGTATGCATCGACTATTGTAAGATCTCATCTGGTCATTTTTCCACCCTATTTAGGGTTTTCTGTATTTCCCCAGGATTGTGAACCATGCAGAATGCATACAAAAGGGAAAGTGGTGGGCAAGAAGGCCTACCCCTCTTCTCAAAAAAACGTTTTAAGCTTTTCTCACCCCACCCAGATTCAGCAGGCATAGGGTTTGAGGAGCCTGACTCAGCCAGGATGCTACCTTCAAGTTGTGTGTCAGTTATATGAACTGTGCTAAAAGCAAGAAAGGGTCAGAGGAAAAGGCTCAAAAGGCCAAGTCATGAGGAATCACCTTAAAAATCCAAGTCTTGAATTCATGGCCTAAGTAATACTGCTTGGTGAAGGCATGAAAACAGGACCAAATGGCCATGATACACAAGTCCACAAAGGACACATCCTTAAAGCAGGCAATGTAAACAGCCACACACCGGAAAGAGATGCCTTGGCAGCATTTTCTAATTAGGATAAAGTAGCATGTGTCAAATGACTGCACAGTTAGCAATTCATTTGGCGAGGCTTCACAGTTTAACTCACTGCCAATAAAGCCTAAGCTGGCCGTACTCATTCAGTGCTTGAGATCTCAACCCAGACGTCTACACCACACAGAAAAACGTTGAGACACAGTTATGGAGAGCCCAAAAACTACTTTTGAGAGATGATTTAGGTTAGTCCTAAGAAGAATAGATAGATCCTTCTGTAAAACCTAATAGGGTTTTCTTCAGAAAACAGCCTTCAACTTAGAGATCCTGAAAACAGAAGGCCACCAAAAATAGAATCTTCCAATATATTAACTTCACAGCTGCTAAGAACCCAACTGGTTAAAAAGAGAAGGGGTAAAAGACTGATTTATGAAGAAAAATAAAGCAGTTCTACAAAGGCAAGCAAAGATGGAGAATAGCTTTAGCTATTATGCGGCAATAATGCTCAAGATAAGCACTTTGATCAACAAGTGGGACTCAAGTCATACAACCATCTGAAACAAATCAGGACTACCTGCAAACTTAAGCAGGCAAACAAACAAAAAAATCTTCTCTGTTCAAATGGAAAACCTCATACACACAGAAGATAACTAGTGATTGGCACAGTTCCTGGCAGCTTCAATCACCACTTCAAAGTCACCAGGAAGATCCATCTGGAACAAACGATTTAAATGAAGAATACGACTGAAAGAGGAAGCTGTTACCCCAACCATGAGGAAGTTCCTTATTTTGTAAATAGAGTTCCTCCATAGTCAGTGGATTTAAACCTGGAAACTCTACACCAACACGAATGGGGAAAGAAAAATGTCAGATTTGTTTTTTTCTCTCCGATTTATTTTAAGGAGAAAGAACTCATAGGGAATAGAGGAAAGGAGCTAGCTAGAGAATTGAGCATTTGTCCAAGATCTATTCCTCACTAACCTGCTGAACTAAGCAGAACAGGGCAAGACTGCTTACTTCTGTGTGTGAAAAGTTCAGGTGCAACTCCAGGAAGACTGTGACTACTTATTATCTTGTCCTGAAACATGGCACAAGCTGTGGCAGGTACAGTCTGTCAACAGATTCACTACTTCTAGGAAATGAACTTCAGAAGGAATGACACAGTCTACAACCCAGTATTAGACCTGTGCCGCCTCTCCACACAAATTATGAGAACATCACCCTGTATATTTGTGAACCATGCCGTGGGCTCATCTGTCAAACCAAATCAAGGCTTTGGTCTCAACTCCCCTTCAATGACTTCAGGGCAAGAACACTGGCTGTTGCTCTGTTTACATGAAAGCCCCCTTTCCCTGAAGGGCCCATCTCCTCTGAACAAGTGAGAACCTCGGCTGAAATTATCTGTGACAAACGGAGATACTGCCAGCACAGCTATCTGGAAGTTATTAAATAACTACATGTCATTGGTGAATATCAGCATTATTTATATAAGATGCTTGTGTTACAATTGTATTAGAACTGTATGTCAAGTGTATTTCAAACTGCTGGTACAGAAGTGTGTGTTGGAAAGATTTTTGCAAAGTGCTGTTTAAAACGTAATCAGTGTGCCCTACTGGAAAAGAACAGAAATGTACATGCCCCACCTTAACTGTTTAAATGTATACATTTTAACAGTGGAAACTGAAATACAGCAGGTTAACTTCAGTCCAGCAAAACTTCATAAAAATAGCTGAAATTAAATCACTTTATGGCAGCTGCAGACACGTCTATATTCTATATTGTCTTCAAAGTAAACTAATTACTACAACTGCTTTATGACTTCCAGCATCTGCCAAAGATCTGAGCTGTATGCATTTTCACAGGTCGATGCTAAATACTGCTAGCTTCCAGCAGTGAGGGTTTCACTTGGGATAGAATCAGATGACAAGAAATGATGTCATTCTGCAAGCTATCCCAGCAGTACTATTTGAGATATTAATCTGATAAGTCTCAGCGAGACAGCATTCTGTACTGTCTTGCACCTGACAACAATAAGAACCCTTTACCACATCGGCCTTGCTCTTAAGTTAACTAGGGTACAGTAATTCTCTTAGATATAGTAAGGAATATAGTGAAGCTTAGTTTAGATGATTTTCTTTATCTGTTTGAGACTGTCCTGCAATGTTGTTTCAAATATTTTCTGTGGTTTTGAAGTCTGATGTCACTGTGAATATATACTGAGTATTTGCCTTGTTCTTTTATTATTAAATATAATTAAACCTTTCATTGTGGCTGATCTTTGTAAGAGATATTTAAGTTTTGAGAGTACTTGCATATTGGTGACACTGTGGGCCACTCCTAATAGCTTTGTTCTTGGTCAAACCATTTGTATTAATATTATACAGTAAGATTGGACACCCTTTGTTAAGGGTCTTAAAACAGCTGATAAGGAGTTGTCTGGTGGTAGTGATAACTACCTTATAGTCTGGGCAAAAGGGGGCGTAGCTAGTAAACCTTTACCAGCTTTTCCCAAGTGTGTGTGTAAATCAAATATGTGTGTGTGTGTGTGTGTGTGTGTGTGTGTGTGTGTGTGTGTGTGTGTGTGTGTGTGTGTGTGTGTGTGTGTGTGTGTGTGTGTGTGTGACCTACTTGGGCAGGGACACAAAGCACTGGCTGTACAGAGAGGGTGCTGGAGGTTTTGGCTTGGCCACTCGGCTGAGATTTCAACTCTATAGTTGTACCAGTGGGGAAGTTTATTAGGAATCTGGAGAAAGAGGGAGAAACCAGCCATGGACTAGCTGTGGTCTCTGTATGCTCTTATAGGAAATTGTTCTGGATGCAGAGAGCAGCATCTGGAAATATTGTCATCCTTGTCATCCTCTAAGTCATTTAGGATGGTATGTACTCAAAATGTGAGATCGGGCTGGGAAGGCTGCTGGGTGATAGATAAGTTTACAGGCGGTAGTTATTTGTGCGTGAGTTGATGAGGGAGCTCAAGCCAATTTAGTTGGTGTAGTGAGGAGCAGTGGTGGGTGGAGTACTTTGCATTTGTAACAAATTTGTCAATTTTGTTATAGCATGAATTGAGTTTTAGTTTTAGAGAAGACTGGATGTTGGTGAGGATGGGGTGCCATATGGGAGAGCTGGAAGTAGTAAAGCTAAGGCAAGGGACCTTGTGCTGAGTTTTTTTATGCTATTGTGGATATGGAGGTCAAGTTATCATCAATGATGACACCAAGCAATTTGGTACTGGGAACAACATCAACAGTAGTACTGTTTTGTGATTGGACAGAGAATTCAGACTGTTCAATTTGGCCGTATGTTTTGGAGGAAAATATTAAGAGTTTAGTTTTATTGGGATTAAGTGCAAGATGGTTTTGTGACATCCAGGATTCAGTTGCAGTGAATGCTTTTTGGGTAAGTTGTTGTAATACAGAGGCAAATTTAGAGGAGCATATTATTGTAGTCTCATCTGCATATTGGATAACAGTACTATGCATGAGATAATTGTGGAAGTCATTAATGAATACACCGAAAAGAAGGGGACCTAGTTTAGAACCCATGGGTACCCCAGTATTAGTACTGATAAAGGGGGAGGAGGAGTGCTGCCAAATAGTAGACTGTTGCCTATTACTGAGATGGTTTTGGAACCAGTGAAGGGTGGGAGGAGAGATGCCAAGGATGGAGAGTTTCATAAGTAGAAGGGTGTGGGAGATTGTATCAAGAATCTGTTTACTGTGTCTAGGAAAGAAATGAGGGTGGTATAGGCGCTGTGTCCTGGCCTAAAGTCATATTGAGTGGAGGAAAGGAGATGGTGTTTAGTTAGATGGTTAAGGAGCTGGATGCAAATGCATTTTTCAAGTATTTCTGATATGGGAAAAGAAAGGCGATAGGTCAGAAGTTTGAGATGTCAGAGTTGTGTCCTCCTTTATGTAGTGGGAGAAAGCGCTTTTTTCCAAATTTCACGAATGACCGATTCCTGATAAGAATGTTGATGGGGTATGCACCGGAGAAGGCTGATATCTGTAAGTATTCTGTGGGTAGATTATCTGGGGCATTGGTGCATGGTTTTAGTTTCTGAAGAAGCTTTAGAATAGTACAGGTAGTTATGGGAGAGAGTGTAAAAGAGGATATTGTGGTAGATGGAGTTTGTACTAGTGTAGTGTCTAATGGGTCTGTGGTGATGGGCGGGAAGGTGGTAGTACGTTTAGCAATGATGTCTATGAAATAAGAGTTAAACAGTGAGGCTAATTCAGTGGTAGTATTTTCAGGGTTTGGGCAAGGATTACAGTTAGTTCTAAGATGCAGTAAGCAGTTGATTGCTCCCCAAAATTTGTTGGGGTTATGTATGTGCTGGTTTTGGAGGGTTTGGAAGTATTCTTTTCTATTTTTGAGTACTAATCATTTGGCCTGGTTAAGAAGTTGTTTACATTTGTGGAGATTGGAAGGGGTTTTGTTTTTTAGCCAGACATTCCAGGCTTTGTCCGTGGAAGACACTATTTGTTTTGTGGACTTGGTAAGCCATTTAGCATGTTTAGCCTTGACAATTTCAGGCAGAGAGGGGCAAGCCTATTTAGGACATAGACATGTGGAAATGAAGACATCCACAGGTTCGCTGAGTAGGAGACATTTCAGTGGGTTCCAGTTAGTGTTATGTAAGATGTCATTAAATGTATTTGGACAAAAATGGGATAAATCTTGGGTATGTTTATAATGGTGTATATTCGGTAAAGAGGAAGGTTTGGATATTATGAATGCTGGAGAGTGGTCAGTGATGCTATTAGGAAGTATAGCAGAGGTGGCAATCCTGCTAGGGTCAGAAACTATGACTCACTCCAGGACTGGGCCTTTGCTATTCTGTTTATCAGGTCTAGTAATGTTTGAGATTAGTTGAGTGTAGGTATGAAGGTTAATATTAGAGGAAGGGTTGTTCATGGTGACGTCTAACCAATTAATGTTAACATTGCCTAGGATGATTGTTTCATTTTTTATGTTGTCAGTAGTCCATGCAAGAATGTCTTCAAGAATAGGAATATCGGTGCCTGGGGGAATGTATATGACTATGATATAAATACATTTATTGTCATTTCGTTTTCTGCGGTGAAGAAAAGGGGAATGAACTTTGAGTATGGGATTACTGTGAAGGTACTAGGATAAAGTAAGGCGATGCCTCCACCTCTTTTGTGGAGCCTATCTGTTCTACGGCATGAGTGGTTAAGGGGAAGAAATTCAGAATCGGTTATATATGGTTTTAGCTAGGTTTTGGTTATGTCTGTGAAGTCTGGTTTATATTGCATTAGCCAGGCTTGTAGAAGGGGAATTTTATTTTTTATGCTATGTTTGATTCTCAGCTAAAGCGTCTTCTGTGTGGAGACACGTGTGAATGGGCGTACCTTCGTTGAAGGTTTTACGTCAGGGCTGGCAACTCGGTATGTAAAAATCTACTGCCAATCATTAGCGGACCGGAGTTCCACTGTGGCGACCCCTAACCAGTAAAAGCCGAAAGATACAACAACAACAACAATGCTATGTATGGTGATGGCAGTAAAATTTAGGGATTTGGATGTGTTTGAGACATTTTGAGAGGGAGAAGGGCCAGGGTTAGGGTATATATCACCACATAGGACTAGGCTAGGATGAGTGGGAGTAGTATAAGGTTGGTACTTCTTTTTCCTAAAGTAGTTGTGGTTGACATTGTTTGGAAGATTGTGTTGAGAAGACAGAACAGTCAGCTTCTTCTGTAAAATTAAATCTGTGGCAGACAGAGTAGAGCAGATTGCAGAGTAGCTGGAGGGGGTGGCATAGTAGGTGGCTGTAGTAGATGTGTGTTTGGGAGGTATGTAGGTTAGGTGAAATAATGAGAGTATTAGGAGAGTGATGTAAATAGTAAGAGCAAGGAGAAATGTGTTGAGTATGACAGGCATTATAGTGGGGAGTGGAGTGTGATGGGTGAATGTACAAGGAGTTGTTATGGTAGTATAGTGTTTTTTTAAGTGGAGTGTGGGTAAGAGTTTGGGGTAGTGCAACTGAGGTAGGGGTGGAGTGTAGTGGTGTAATCTAGGTGTGCAGGATGGTTGTAGATGTAACTAAAACAGGTGGAGATAGGGAGGGAGGTAATTGGGTATGAGGTTGTCTGATGTACTAGGGAAGGTGGAGCAAGTAGGGGACAGGTTAGGTGTATGGTTTAAGTGAAGTGTGGAATTGGGTGGGGTGTGATGGGGAGGATCTGAATTGGTGGATGGATGAGGAGGTGGGTCAAAGCTAAGAATAAATGTAATTGATGTGGGGGTGAGTGGGAATGGGGGTAGGGTAGGGTCTATATCATAAGAGCAAAAGTTCAGAAGAACAAATGCTCAAACATCGAAAAAGCACAAACATCGAACATTATATTGTGGTGGGCACAGACCCAACACCCCCCGCTAAATATATATTCCAACTCAGAGGTCGCACTACAGTGCGCAAAGGGCAAATATTCCTATTCTCACTGTACTGAGACCCCAGAAAAAAATGTTTCGATGTCTGGCATTTCCGATCATAAGAGCGTTCATTCTTTTGAACTTTCGCTCTTATGATATAGACCCAGTAAGGTAACGGAGCTGAGTGAGTCCGCACCAAGTGAGGGCAAACAGAGCGGATCTAGCCCAGTTGTAATAGAAGCAGGGTTTCTGAAAAAAAAATCAGTAACAGCACTGGACTGATAAATATAAGGTGAGTATGCAGCTAAGTAGATAAAAATGAAATAGTTACAAAGCTTTTGGGAGAAATCATGTTACCGTGTAGACAAGCTTGGTAAAGCTAATAAGCAGTGTGCCTGTCCGGGATGAAACTGCTAAACAGAGTAACCCTCTATGTGCTTGGTTTAATAAATTTCTTTTCCATTTTAGGTAAGCTAGGGCTTAATTTGCTTGTGGTACACTGCCATCTGGTGGCGAAATAAGGGAACTACTTGAACTAGCTATAAATGCCTAAAACATGAATAAAAAGGTCCGTGCAAGTGTGCAAGCCAGTAAAAGAATTACTGAAGTACAGTACAGGAGTTGCAATGAATTGTAGGATAACACCTATAATTAGATGAGCTTTGAAATGGCTGTCCTCATTGGCTGGAGGGAGGAATTTACAGGATTCCAAAGGGAATGAATTCCAAAGTAGTTGGGATACAGCAGTGGGTAAGGAGGGGCAGTCCATTTTAAAATGGATGACTGTCCGAGTGACAAACACATGACGCGGAAGACCAGGAATATGTCTGATCTTCAGAGATGGGATTTTAAAAATTGAAAAATATTGATCTCCTGCAGCCTGTAGACAGTGGTCACTAAAGAAGGTGTTTGCACTCTCATGCAGCCACACAGTAGACATTCAGAGTTTCATTTCACAATAGTTTTTTTTTATTTTTTTGTTAGCTTAGTTAGTCAGGAAAAGCAGGCAATGATGTCAGGAGAAGGATTATGGCAAGCTGACAAGGCTGAGATGTGCCAAGCCAAAGGACTGGGGCATGAAAATCTGACTAAAGGGGAAATTATTGCAGCCTTTAACCACAGCTGCATCAAAGTCCAGCAAATGGGACAACCAGACTGACCTTGGGGTTGTACAACTCTCAGAAAATGGACAGTTCAACTTTGCCTCAGAGGACTTAAAAACCCATCTGGAGTTAAATAGACTTGAACTGGAGGACAAACATTTAGAACTAGAATCAGCAGAGACTGCAGTGTTTGGAGGTCAAAGCAGAATCAGCAGGGGCACTGCAGCATTTGGAATAAGAATCAGCAGAGAAACTATGTCGTCTGGAAGATGAAGAAAATGAGAGGCAAAGGCAACATGAAAAGGAGATGCTAACTTTTCCCCAGGGTCAAGGAAGTGATGGGGAAGGGAATAACAGAACCCCAGAAACAGTACAGGACAGCAGATTTCTTCCACAGTTTACAGTGGGTGATATTTTTGATAGCTTTATTCATATGTTTGAAAGGGTTTGTAAACAGTATAATATTGACCAAGAGCTCGGGTTATGGTTCCTGTCCCCCTTACTCCATGGTAAAGCTGTAACTGCTGTTTCAAAATTGTCTGATTGCCTAAATTACAATACAGTTTAAAAAACTGTTTATGAGACTGTTTTAAGTTAACACCTGAAGCTTACAGAAAAAAGGTTTGTGAGCATAGTCGCAAGGCAGATGAAAGTATGTGGGAATATACTTATTTCCGTAGGTGGTTGAGAGGGTGTCAGGTCACCACTTTTGATGGGCTGGCAGATCCTTTGGTGAGGGAACAAGCCCTTAGCATTTTGTCTGAGAACATGAAAATCTGATTCACAGATACAGAAAGTAAAACTGCAGATGAGTCGGGGGAAAAAATGAGACCTATACCTAGCAAGCAGGGCATCACTGCACAGGAAAGGGATACCCAGTGCTGTACATGGGTCTAAGGGAAGCCATGCTGGGTAGCCTAAGCCACTCCAACAGAGTCTGCCAGTATCAGAGGAAGCCACTAGTTCAGGTACATGGCCAGGATCAAGAGTTAAATGTTTTAAATGTAACCAATGTGGCCATGTAGCATTTAGATGTCCACACATGCAAGGTGGGGAACAAAAGGTGGGAGAACCATTACATGGGAATGACAGAATGCCAGCAGTAAGTTGTCTGGAGACAAGAAGGGTACCACACTACCACAAGAGTTTATATCCTATCTTAGTATATGGGAAAGAGGCCACTGCTGAGCGAGACAGCCTCTAACCTAACCATTGTAAAGTGTGCAATAGTTGAAGAGCAGCAATACTTGCTTGGGCAGTCTATTCCAGTCAGAGCTTTAGGAGGGACCTCATTCCAAATATCTTTGGCTAGAGTTCATCTTGAATGGGATGGTGGAAAAGGAAGCAAGCAAGTAGGTGTGCTTGAGGATATCCCTGCAAATGTCCTGATAGGGAATGATTTTGATAATGCAATACCGTGTGTGCATGAAGTTACATGCAGTCAATCTTGGAGACAAGCATGTGGGTCTGGTAGCCTGAGGGAAGTGGCTACTGAGGGACCTGATTCTCAAGAGGTAGGCAAGGCAGGAGACAAGGTCAAAGCTCCTTTGATGCCTTTGCCTGTGACTGAGGAGCCATTTCAGAGGGTAGCTATCAATATTGTAGGGCCTCTGAATACCTCAAGTTCCATAGGGAAGAAGTATATCCAAGCTTGGAGACAAGCATGTGGGTCTGGTAGCCTGAGGGTGACCCATACAAACCACACAGTTAAAGCCAGGACTGGTGAGGTGGCTACCTCAGTGAGGGAGCTACGCTGTAGCAGTGAGACTGAAGTGATTCACAGCTGCTTGTGGGTACTGATGTTCCCTTGGACAAAGTGACTGCAAGGGCAGAGTTGAGTAGTAGAAACTAGGCTGACAGTGAGGCACTGCTGTCTGAGGATACCAGACTTCCTTTGGAAGGGGATCTGGGAAGGGTTACAAAGAGAGTTGAGAGAGGCTCAGCTCTCAGACCCTACATTGCAAGGCTTGACAGAAGTAGCTACTGAGGCACCTGATTCTCAAGGAAAGGGGGAATCTGCATACTGGAACAAAGGGTTACTGTATAGAGAGTGGACCCCTAAGGGAGGGCTAGAGGGAGAGAGGATACAGCAGTTGGTAGTGCCCAGAGCCTACCGTCTGGCACTTCTAGCCATAGCCCATGACATTCCCTTTGTAGGTCATATTGGCATAGGGCATACAGAGAGACGCATTATACAGAACTTTCAGAGATGTAACACGGTACTGCAGGACCTGTCAGCAGTGCCAAAAGGTAGGCAAGGCAGGAGACAAGGTCAAAGCTCCTTTGATGCCTTTACCTGTGATTGAGGAGCCATTTCAGAGGGTAGCTATCGATATTGTAGGGCCTCTGAATGCCCCAAGTTCCATAGGGAAGAAGTATATTCTAGTGGTAGTAGATTATGCTACCAGATACCCTGAAGCGGTGGCCCTATCCTCCACTGAGGCAGAAATGGTGGCAAATGCTTTGTTAGAGATTTTCAGCAGGGTAGGTTTCCCAAAAGAAATGCTGCCCGGCAGCGGTGACAATTTCATGTCAGACCTGCTGGCTTGTCTGTGGGAGAACCCCCAGACTAAATGGTCTTGTGGAGAGGTTAAGCTCTACACTAAAGACCATGCTACAGGCATTTGCAGACCAGTTTGAGAGGGATCGAGACAAATATTTGCCCCATCTGTTTGCTTACAGAGAGGTGCCCTAGGAATTCACAGGTTTTTCATTCTGAGTTGATGCATGGGGCACAGGGTGAGGGGACCTCTAGATTTGATTTGCGATGAGTGGGAGGATGAATGTGAATCCCACAAGGAGTCTAAGTTTGTAAATAATTATATGTCACTGGTGAATACTGAAATGATTTTTATAAGATGCTTGCGTTACAACTGTATTAGAACTGTATGTCAAGTGTATATCAAACTGCTGGTACAGATGTATGTACTGGAAAGGTTTTTGCAAAGTGCTGTTTAAAATGTAATATTGCAACTGTTTAAATGTATATACTTTAACAGTGGAAACTGGAATATTGAAAGTTAACTTCAGTACAGCAAAACTTCAGAAAAATAGCTGAAATTAATTAACTTTATGGCAGCGACAGACACAATGTACAGTGGATGTAAAAAGTGTACACACCCCTGTTAAAATGCCAGGTTTTTGTGATATACAAAAATGAGACCACAATAAATAATTTCAAAACTTTTCACATCTTTAATGTGTCCTATAACCTGCACAATTTAGTTGAAAAACAAATCTGGGAAAAAATATAAAAAATAAAAAATGTACAATAAGCTGGTTGCATAAGTGTGTGCACACCCTTAAACTAATACTTTGTTGAAGCACATTTTGATTTAATTACAGCATTCAGTCTTCTTGGGTAAGAGTCCATTAGCATGGCACATCATGACTTGGCAATACCTGCCCACCTTTCCTTGCAAAAGTGCTCCACATCTGTCAGACTGTGAGGGCATCTCTTGTGCACAGCCCTCTTCAGGTCAACCCACAGATTTTCTATTGGATTTAGGTGTGGGCTCTGGGTGGGCCATTCCAAAAAGTACAGTTTTGTACCTACCATAAATGTAGATGTTCGAAGATCCACATTGCTGCAGTCCTTACTTATGGGTAGTCCGCTGTCCTCGGTCGGCCCGAATACCAAAGTATTAGGCTGACGTCGGTCATGGGCGCCTAGATCTGACATCAGAGTGTCAGGGTATAAAGGCGCATGACCGACGTCATATCCTCAGTCTTTTCTTGCCCCAGATGTCAGAAGGCCAAACCAGAAAGGCCACAGCCAAAAACAGAATACCTCCCAAAAACATGCCCAACAACAACAATCGCCTAAAGCATAGCACCAAGTCAAACTACAGAGGGGAAGGAGGGAGGGTAAATTGGACTGCAGCAATGTGGATCTTCGAACATCTACATTTATGGTAGGTACAAAACTGTACTATGTTCTTCATCTCACATTGCTGCAGTCCTTACTTATGGGTAGAATCCCAAAGCAACGGGAAAGGGAGGATGGAAAAAATCATAAAGCATTAGGGGCAGCTAAAATGCCCTGTAAAATTGCAGTGGCAAATCCAGCCCTAGACTTAGAATAAAGAGGAAGGTGGTAATGTTTAGAAAAGGTATGCACTGAACTCCAAGTAGCTGCCTCCAAAATGTCTTTTGTAGATACCCCCCTTATAAAGGCCGTAGAAGTAGCAGTAGCCCTAGTGGAATGAGGCCTGATTCCAGCAGGAATCTCCTTACCATGATGGGAATAACAGAAAGAAATACAAAACCCAATCCATTTAGAAATAGTTTGTTTTGAAACAGGTTTACCCTGTGAACCCAAAGCAAAAGAAACAAACAATTGCTGAGACTGTCTGAACTCCTTGGTTCTGCTCAAATAATAACGCAACTGCCTGTGAATATCCAAAGTATGCAAAATTTTCTCCCCTTTATTTTGGGGGTTTGCATAAAAAGTAGGCAAATGAATAGTTTGATTTAAGGCCACACTAGAAACCACTTTAGGCATAAAGGAAGGATTAGTACGCAAAGATACCCTATCCTTATGAAAAATCAGGAAAGGCTCCACTGCCATGAGGGCCTGTAATTCAGAAACTCTTCTTGCAGAGGTAATGGCCAACAAAAAAGCAGTTTTCCATGATAAATACTTTAACTCGGCAGTAGCTGCAGGCTCAAAAGGTTGTAGAGTAAGTTTTCCAACACAAAATTGAGATCCCAAGCAGGAGTAGGAGCTCTACGTGGGGGTCTTATATTCTTTGCCCCTCTAAGAAATTGCTTAAACCAAGGATGAGAGAATAAAGGAGGGTCACAATCATAGTGAGCAGAAATGGCTGCAGCATGGACCTTTATTGAGGAGAAAGACAAACCCTTGTCCAATAACTCAGTAAGATATTGAAGAGCAACACTTAAATCAGGTTTGGAGACATCAAAGTCCTTTCCTTTGCTCCAAATAAAAACTCTCCTCCATTTATCAGCGTAAACTTTCCTGGTACTAGGCCTCCTGGCCTCCAAAATAACATTCAAAACTTGTTGTGGAAGCTGAGACCCTCCAGAGTCTAAAACAGAATATGCCAGGCTGTTAGATGCAGAGACTGAATCTTGACATTGAGGAAGTGACTGTCCTCTTGTGACAAAAGGTGCGGAATCAAAGGCAGAGGCCACGGAGGTTCTCGTACTAAACTCCTCAGTAGTGGGTACCAGTGTTGTAGAGGCCAATCCGGTGCTATCAAAATCATGGTTGGCTTGTCTTGTCTGGCCTTCAAAAGTACCTTGGGAAGAAGAGGCAGAGGTGGAAAGGCATATACATGCAGATTGTTCCAACTGAAAGATAGAGCGTCCACCTACCAAGCTGTGTGATGAAACATTTTTGTGCAAAACTTTGGGAACTGGTAATTTAGTGGAGAAGTGAACAGATCTATGTCTGGAGTTCCCCATAACACTGTCAACTGTTGAAATACATGAGGATCCAATTTCCACTCGTGAGGATCCACTATTTGTCTGCTCAATACATCTGCTAAGGAGTTCTGTGCTCCTGGTAGAAACCTTGCCTGAAGATTGAGGTGTAGATTGAGAGCAGTTTCCCACAGAATCATCGCTTGTCTGCAAAGAGGGTAAGAATGGGTTCCCCCCTGCTTGTTGATGTACCACATGACAGTAGTGTTGTCTGTTTGAATCAACACCTGCCCTGGACGAAGTAAATCTTTGAAAGCCATCAATGCAAACAGGACTGCTAATATTTCCTTCAAGTTGATATGCAAATGTTGGAGTCTGACAGGCCACGTGTTTTGCACCCATTTTCCATTGAGGTGTGCGCCCCAAGCCTTGTCCGAGGCATCTGTCGTTAGAATCTGACTCGCCTCTGGCCGGGTCACAGAGAGTCCCTTGTTTAGGTGACATTCCTGAGCCCACCACAAAAACTCCTTCTGAATGCAAGGTATTATCTGAATGACAGTGTCTAGATCTTGGCAGTGCTGTGTCCACACATTTTTGAGATACCATTGAAGCTTCCTCATATGCAATTTGGCATTGGGAAGCACCAGAATACAAGATGCCATGAACCCCAAGGCTTGAAGGACTGTCCTTGCAGTCAGCCTGGACCGTAGAGACATTTGCTGGAAATAAAGAGAAAGGCTTCTTTGTTTGTCCGGGGTCAAAAAGCCATCTGGGAAGCTGTATTCAGTCTCACACCCAGAAAGCACATGTCCTGAGAGGGTACTAGACTGGACTTTGTTTCGTTCACAGAATACCCTAGGCATCTTAACACTGCCATCACATACTGTAGATGATGAAGAAGTTCGTCCTTTTCTTGTGCAATAATCAGACAGTCGTCCAAATAAGGATAAATCTGTATTCCTCTTAGTCTGAAAAATGCTATCACTGGAGCCAGAACCTTTGTGAACACTCTGGGCGCAGTAGATAAGCCAAAGGGCAATGCAGAGAACTGATAATGTAAATTTCCAACCGAAACGCAGGTACCTCCTGCAACTGGGCCTGATAGGAACATGAAGGTAAGCCTCTGAGATCCAGAGTAACCATCCAGTGATCTTTTCCCAACAGAGGTAAAAGCTGTTGTAAAGTCAGCATCTTGAACTTTGGAATGTCCAGGTAAGTGTTGAGGATAGATAAATCCAAAATTGGTCTCCACGTGTTTCCTTTCTTTGGAACTAGAAACAGGCGAGAATAAAATCCTAGGCCTACTTCTGACAGAGGAACTGGCTGTATAGCTCCTATTTGAAGAAGTAAAGAAATTTGTCTGTGAGCCTCTATCCTTTGCCGAGGAGGGCGTCTGGCATGCCTTTGAAAGGAGGCATGGTATGGAAATAGAACTTGTAACCTCGGTTTATAATGTCCAATACCCATTTGTCCTGGGTGACTAAATGCCAATTTTGCTTGAAAAGAGCCAACTTTCCTCCCAAAGGAGCTGCCAGGCAAGAGGAATCTGGCAGCTGGAAATGCCGGTCATTGGGCCTGTTTACGAAAGGACTGGCC
Source organism: Protopterus annectens (assembly GCF_019279795.1). Taxonomy (NCBI): domain Eukaryota; kingdom Metazoa; phylum Chordata; order Ceratodontiformes; family Protopteridae; genus Protopterus; species Protopterus annectens. The sequence continues at coordinate 1,671,313,041 of NC_056732.1, forward strand.
CCTGCCCTCACCAGCAGATTGAGCAGGCGAACTCCATTGTCTCGGCCTGAAGGTACTCTGAGCTCTGCCCCTACCACGCCTAGATCTACCCCTAGACTGAGAATCAGAAGAAGCGTCCACCCCTTAGTAGGCCAATTTCTACTAAACTTTGGAGGTTGTACCTGCAAAAAATCTTTAACAGTCTGCATAGACTTAGCCTTGTCTTCCATTTTCTTTAAGACTGACTCCACAGGAGGACCAAACAAAACTTCAGACTGCAAAGGGGCATCCAGAATTCTAGACTTAACATGCTCAGACAAATTCTGATCCTTAAGCCAGGCGTGCCTACGAATGACTGAACCAGTGGCAGCCACCCTAGAAGAAGCCTGTAAAGCATCAAAACCACATTGCAAAGAGTGCTTACCCACCTGTTCAGAAACATGCACTAAATCCTGCAATTCTTTACACTCTATGCCCTCTGCCAAAGCATCCACTTTAGATCTTAGCTGAGAAAGGAGGAAATTCTGATACTTCAACATATGAAACTGGCAATTCAAAGCTCTCATTGCTAAAGTAGAAGAGGTATACACCTTCTTACCCCATCTATCCAAAGCTCTAGCTTCCTTATCCAGAGGAACCGGATTCTTAACAACAGAGGCTCTAACACCCTTAGGCCCCTGACTAATAGTTTCTGGGTCCGCCCTAGGACTCTTATACAGATATTTATGAGCCTCAGGCACCCTGTAATACCTGTCCGGTTTAACTGGGGCAGGAGGCACAGAATCTGGATTAAGGGAAGCTTCCGAGAAAACATCTGAAACAACATCCAAAACTGGAGGTATAGCTAAGGGTCTATGCTGTGGTAAAAACAAGAACTCCCTAAGCCTCTTCTGGGAATCAGAGTAATCCTGTCCCTCCCACTTAAAATGCTCCCTCATGGAATGCAGAGTTTCTGAAAATGAAAAATCCTCTGGAGGAGAAGCAGAAGGAGTGGAATCCTCTGCATCAGAATCAGAATAAGGAGGGAAATCTTGAATGTCCTCAGTAGAAGACTCTGAATCATCTGAGGCCTGCTCCAAACTTTCCAACTGTGGCTCCATCCTGGGCCTCTTTATCAGGAGGGGGCATAGAACCTCTGATTAAAGTAATCAAATCCTCTGCCATTTTAAGCATGTGCTTTTTAGGCACAGACCCTGAAGAACCAGAACTGACACCAGAGGAAGGCAAAACAGACCTGCCCTTAGAAGGAGCCTTAGAAACAGTAGCAGAAGGCCTAACCACCTTAGGCATAGAAGGGAGAATAGTAACCTGAGAGGCCCCTTCAGCCTGGCCTGCCTCCTGAGAGGCCACATCTTGTAAAATCAAAGTTTCCCCCTGGGACTCAACAGAAACTTCAGCCGGATCCACCTGTTCAGCTGTAGCTTCTAAAGGTCCGGTGTTCGAAACGGATGAATCATCCTGCCTAGGCCTTAAAGATTTGTCTTTGCGCTTCTTAGTAGAAGCAGGCGTCAGAACATCCGACGGCATATTATAATTACACCTCTTGCCATAGACTAACCTAGCGCAATCTAACCTCCGTTTTATAGTGCTCTTATTAAACCTAGCACAAAACCGACACCCGACTACGTCGTGCTCTGGTCCCAAACAAGGAATACAAAGCGAGTGGTAATCCCTATGCGGTATCTGTTTCCCACAAGAAATACAATTATTCACTTTTTCTGACATCCGGTAAGTAATTGAGGCAAGAAAAAACAAAAATATTCCCCAACGGGGTACTTAGCCCAACTTGGTATCGGTCTGAAACTCCGAAAACGAAAAATTTCAGAACGCCGAACGGCACTTGCAACTCTGCTTCTGCATCGGACCATGCGGCAAAAAAGACTGAGGATATGACGTCGGTCATGCGCCTTTATACCCTGACGCTCTGATGTCAGATCTAGGCGCCCATGACCGACGTCAGCCTAATACTTTGGTATTCGGGCCGACCGAGGACAGCGGACTACCCATAAGTAAGGACTGCAGCAATGTGAGATGAAGAACATCTAATTTTCTTCTGGTGAAGCCATTCTTTTGTTGATTTGTATGTATGCTTGGGGTCAGTGTCGTGTTGAAAGGTGAAAATCCTCTTCATCTTTCTAGCAGACACCTGAAGGTTTTGGTCCAAAAGTGACTGGTATTTGGAAATGCTCATAATTCCCTCCACTTTGACTAAAGCCCCAGTTCCAGCTGAAGAAAAGCAACCCCAAAGCATGATACTGCCACCACCATGCTTCACTGTGGAGATGGTGTTCTTTTGGTGATGCGAAGTGTTCTTTTTGTGCCAAATGTACCTTTTTGAATTGTGGCCAGAAAGTTCAACCTTGGTCTCATCAGACCATAACACATTTTCTCATATGCTTTTGGGAGACTTGATGTATTGTTTTGCAAATTTTATCCGGGCCTGAATGTTTCTCTGTGTAAGAAAAGGCTTCTGTCTTGCAACCCTACCCCATAGTCCAGACATATGGAGAATATGGGAGATTGTTGTCACATGTAGTACACAACCAGTACTTGCCAGAAATTCCTGCAGCTCCTTCAGTGCTGCTATAGGTCTCTTGGCAGTCTCCCTGCCAGTTTTCATCTTATATTTTCATCAGTTTTGGAGGGACTTCCAATTCTTTGCAACGTCACTGTTGCCCCATATTTTCTCCACTTTTTGATGACTGTCTTCACTGTGTTCCATGGTATATCCAATGCTGTGGAAATTTTTTTGTACCCTTCTCCTGACTGATACCTTTCAAAATTGAGATCCCTTTGATGCGCTGTAAGCTCTCTGCGAACCATGAGTTTTGCTGTAGCAGGCAACTGAGTAAATATCAGGAATATCCTACTAGGACAGTCAAACTTTATTTGGGGTTAATCAGAGTCTCTTTAACTGATGGCAGGTGTGTACTCAAGAAGACTGAATGCTGTAATTAAATCAAAAGGTGCTTCAACAAAGTATTAGTTTAAAGGTGTGTACACTAATGCAACCAGCTTATTGTAACTCTTATTTTTTTAATTTTTTTCACCTAACAGATTTGTTTGTTTTTCAATTAAACTGTACAGGTTATAGGTCACATTAAAGGTGGGAAAAGTTTTGAAATGATTTATTGTGGTATCATTTTTTTATATAACAAAAACCTGGCATTTTAACAGAGGTGTGCACACTTTTTATATCTACTGTATGTGCTGAGAAGCTTTCTGTACTGTCTTCGAGGTGAACTAATTACTACAATTAACACAAACGAAGAATCACCAATAAACAGCAAAAATAAGTCAAATTGTAAACTCTAAGGCAAGTCGAGGAGCAGGAGTCAAGAAGTAAGAAATATAATCCAAGAAAATGTATTGTACAAATGGTGAGCTCTTTCACAAATAAACTGCTTCATCAGACCGACTTGCCTTAGAGTTTATAATTACTTGCTGTTGTTGTTCTTTCAGTTTTTCCCAGTTAGGTGTAGCCACAGCGAAACTCCGGTCCGCTAATGATTGGCAGCTGATTTTTATGGTGCCACGGTGCCAGCCCAATGCCCAACCTTCAACTAAGGCATGCCCATTTACGCATGTCTTTCGAATGCCACTCGACCGCGGGGAAGACATGCAGACTCCACACAGAAGGTGCTCCAGCTGAGAATCGAACGGGAGACCCTCTTGTGTGAGGCGACAACGCTACCGCTGCACCACCGTGGCTGATAGAGTTTTTAATTACTACAATTTTTTATTACTTCTAGCATCTGCCAAAGATCTGAGGTTTATGTATTTTCACAGGTAGATGCTAAATACTGCTAGCTTCGAGCAGTGGGCATTTCACTTGGGATAGAGTCAGATGACAAGAAATTATGCTATTCTCCAAGTTATCCCAGCAGTAATATTTGAGATATTAATTTAAGACGTTTCTTAGAGAGAGACAGCATTCTGTATTCTGCCTTGGACCCGAAAACAACAAGAACCATTCACCACATCTACCTTGCGTTGAAATTAACTAGCATATAGTAATTCTTTTAGATATAGTCAGGAATATAGTGAAGCTTAGTTTAGATATTTTTCTTTATTTATTTGAGACTGTCCTGCAATGCAGTTTTAAATATTTCCTGTGGTTTTGAACTCTGATGTCATGGTGAATATATACCGAGTATTTTTCTTGTTCTTTTATTTATTATTAAATATAGCTAAACATTTCATTGTGGCTAATCTTTGCAAGAGATTTTTACATTTTGAGAGTACTTGAATATTTATTTGGGGACTCTGTGGGCCACTCCTAATAGCCTTGCTCTTGGTCAAACTACCGTTTGTATTAATATTACACAGTAAGATTGGACACCCTTTGCTAAGGGCCTTAATTTTGCTGATAAGGAGTTGGCTGGTGGCAATGATAACTACCTTATAGTGTGGGCAAAAGGGAGCATAGCTAGTACACCTGTGCCAGCCTTTCCCAGGTGTGTGTGTAAATCAAACCCCAAAGAGTGCGTGTGTCAGCCATGTGGGCAGGGGACATGATGCACTGGCTGGACAGAGAGGGTGCCGGAGGTTTTGGCTTGGCCACTCAGCTGAGATCTCAACTCTATAGCTGTGCCAGTGGGGAGTCTTATTGAGGATCTGCAGAAAGAGGGAGAAACCAGCTCTGGACTGACTAGTCTCTGTGTGCTCTTAAGGGAAAATTGTACTTGAGGCAGAGGTCTGCATCTGGAAATACTGTATGTGCACCTTGTCATCCTCTCAGAGTACATCCCCCACTGTTGCCAGTAGTGAGGACCGAAGCTCCTTGATTAATGATCCAGTGGTGGATCATCAACTAGCTAATGAAATTCCACAAGCAGAATCTATAACCAGTTCTTCTACAAAACAAGAAGGGCTGCCAAAAGATGGGTAAAAATCATTGACCATTTTACTGTATGGAGTCAAGTGTTTAATACAAAGATAGTGTCACACAAGGACAAGACAGCGTTACAGAAACTTGCAATGCACAGTGCATTGCAAACTCGTCATCTTTAGGACAGTGAGTTCAACCGCAAAACCTATGGATATGATAATGCCAAACAAAAGCATGAGGTTCAGAGCCTGGACCCCCTCAGCCGCATCCTCAAACAGAATGACAACAAGACTTTCTAAGCAGTCCCCACCAGCATAACCAACCAATATTCAAGACTGTTCACATTGCACTGACGACGATAATCTTCTGGCAAGAGATAAAAACAGTCTTCACTCATTTAGTGAGACCCTAATACCAACACTATTAAATTCTCCATTCAAACACATTATGAGGAAGCCCTTGACAAGACCACTAAGTCAGCTGCCCAAGTAAGAACTTTCTTCTCATGCAATGCCTTCACCATTACTACAGGGATCCAACAGTTTTACAAGTGTGACTAGATTATACCTCAGCAACCACTCTAGGAGCAAAAGATATATTAAATGTCAATGGCATGTACTCAAAATAGAGCTTAGCAAGACTGAACTGAAGGAGCCTCTCTTATGAACACTCCACACACTGATATGACAAAAGCTGCCATGATATGAAGAATCATCATCCAGATTTCCACACGCAGCAGAATGTAGCATGGAGAGCCACTACTCAGAATACAATATAGAGGACTGCGTGCATTAAAGCTGCTCCGGTATAGCCATGGCATAAAGGGATAAAGCCCTGGCTATGGTGCAAGCAACCTGAACCTGACTAGCAACTTCGGAGCCTGTAGGAGCTGGCAGGGAAGGGTGAGAGTGAGCAGCCTTTACTAGCTCAACCATCCCGAGAGAAAGGAAATGACTCTGGTTCACCATTTTGGTGAAACCTAGCATGGGCACTAGATGTACACACCCAGGGAGTACAGCAGAACCAAAATGTTCACCTGACTACTTTGCAAAATTTTCTGTCAAAAACTGAACACTACAGCAAAGCAAAGCAGACATCCTCCCAATGAGCAAAAGACATGAGTGCTTTAGGTAAACCACAAAATTTCAAATCACAGAAATGTCTGGCTCAAAAATCATTGCTTAACTTTGGGGAAATAGCCTGTTTTGCCAAGATGAACATGTCTGTGCTATAAGCTTATGAGGGTCTGTGCCTTTGAAAATCTCTGTCTCTTACTAGGCATTTTCCAGATGTTAAGAAATTGGTTTATGTTGCTCTCCTACTTTGGACACAATAGAAGAGTCTTTGTGGGTTCTGTTCAAGCAGCTTTATTATATACAAACACATCACTATAGAAGTTTACTGACTTTAACTTAAGTAACTTGTATACAAAACTAACTACTGCAATCATACATGCTCACTCCCTGGCTGCACTCTCAAAATGGAACTGGGAATAGCACGTGCCCGGTATTTTTATATGCACGTTCAGTACTTGATATGCCAGACACAGCACATAAACTCTGATATGCAGCCTCCCTCTTTGAGAAAGAAATCATGCAAAGTTAACAATCTATTTGGCATGCAGATAGTACAAGTACTTCTTTGTCATAAGACTAGGTGTGTGTGTGTGTGTGTGTGTGTGTGTGTATATATATATATATATATATTTTTTATTACATATACACACACAGTTATATCCATGTTGGCTGAATATTCAACCATATTGTGTAACATACAAAATACAGTTATGTACACTTACCATAAATGTAGATGTTTGAGTTTATTCACTGTTACAGTCATCACATTTGGGTTATCCTGCCAGGGGTAGCCATCAGTTGGCCCAAATACCAGAGGCTTAGTATTTCTGCATCGGTTGCTGTCACTCCAGGACTGATGTCAGGTAGTCAGTGGTATAAAAACAGGCAGCTGACTCCATTACATCAGTTTTTCTTGCCCTGTAAGGAGCCCCCAAAAGGGAGCTAGGTTATGGTGGAAGAACATCATCAGTTTAAAGTAATTACCAAAATTTCCTTGAAAGGAGAGAGAGAAACAAGGGGGATGGAGGGAGGGGAAACCAGGACTGCAATAGCCGCCCATTTTGAGCATTTTCTGGCTTGTTAAACTTGATTTCTGCATTAGTAGCTGTATTTAGAGCACAACCTAGAGCTATTTACTGAATTTCCTGTTTGCACTTATTTTTAAAATCTTTTTTTCCTCAAAACTTGCATTTTATCTGTCTTTGGCCTAGCACTCTTGTGTGGGGTCATTTACTGCACTGTTATAACTTGCCGATACGTGTTAACCTCTGCTATCTCTGAAAAAACAAAAAAAAATCTTGCTTTTTTCCCACTTTTCTGAGATTTAAAAAAGTTCAGTTACAGGCTTGCTGTTCTTGAACTGTTTGTAAGTTTCTGTGAGGCCATTTTTTGCTTGGGCTAAAGGAAAGTCTCTCTGTTGATCAGTGGCAGTGAAAAACATTGAGCAGCCTACCTGCCCCTGTGGGAGTGGTTACTGACTTGAAACTGTAGTTTTATTGGCCATTTTGGGTCAATTCCAAAACTCCTTCATCTTCCTCTCTTAAAACCCTCTTTTGCACGGTTTTGCGCGTTTTTGAGCATAGCGCAACAGCAGGCAGCGCCGCCTAATTGGGTTTAAACTATTCCTGGCTCCACAAAGTCTGCTCTTCACTTTTTCCCTTAGAACTGCTCTATCTCTCAATTTAAACACCATATTCTCATTCTAAGGCCCTTCACTGGTCCAATTAAGTAATCCTACAAGTTAGCACTATTAAACCATAAGCACTACTTACTCTTATACTCTCTATGATTACCCTTGTCCTCTATTGGTCCGTCTTAAATTCAGTTTCCCTATTACTCTAAGCATGTCCAAAGGTCAGTCAATGGTCTCCTCTCCAGTCCAGCTGGTGAATCTGGGAATTTTGAGGCAATGTTACAACTGTCTCATGTACACGGACAACCCTCTCCTCCTCCAAACAGGTTCAAATATATGTGAGAGATGCAACTATTTAGCCAAACAGGAGGCTGAGCTCTCTCATCTCAAAACTGGTGTAACCAGTCAGGAGGAGAAGGTAACCTCACACAACACAATTCCAGTATCACACAGTCCCACCACATCAGCGAACCAAACACATAAATACACAAAAACATACTCGGAGGCTCTAAATAAAAATCTACCTAAGCAACAGAGACCTCCAAAGCAGACATCCAAGCAAATGCTACCTCAAAACAAATCACACACAACACATAACCCACAAAGTCAGTGTGCCAAGCAGCCACAGCCCTTAAGGCTGAATAACACACCTGATACTCTTGTTATAGGTGACTCTATTGTCAGACACACTGACGTCCCGCTCACCAGGCTGAATAAAGAGAAGGTCACAGTGAGCTGCCTGTCGAGTGCTAGGATCCGACACAACGCATGCACTCAGGTCACTCCAAAGCAAATACAAATATGACTCAGTCATTGTACATGCTGGTGTGAATGACCAGAGATGTACCTCCCTGGACTACATGAAAAGAGACATAGAGGAGCTCTCTGATCATGTAGCCCAGGCTGGTATGACCCTGACCTTGAGCAGCATCTTACCCTCACCTAGAATGATGCCACAGTACAAAGACAAAATGATCGATTTTAACAATTGGCTAAAATTTTGGTGTCATTCAAGGGGGATCCAGTGTCTGTCAGCCTGGGATGACATGCTCGACAAGCCATGTTGCTTCGCTAGGAACGGCTTGCACCTGTCACCACTGGGCTTTCGGATATTGGCAAAGGCTCTTGCCACTCCCATAGTGCCTTTTTTAGGCAAGGCCCAAAAGTCAAACCCACCCCCATAGACAGAACAAGGAACAAGAAACTAAGGGTAATGCTGCTAAACGCCAGAAGTCTTAACCTCAAGATGCATGCACTCGAAGCTCTCCTCAGTATGGAGAACATCGATATCTGTGCAGTGACAGAAACCTGGTTCAAGGCTCCAAAGAGCACCCCAGCACTACCAGGCTATACCTCATATCATGCTTTTCGGCCCCAAAACCCAGACTGAACCACAAAAGGAGGGGGAGTTTCCATATTTATCAAGGATATCCACACCTCCAGGTTAGTGGCATTGCACGAAGTATCGGAGACCATCCATGTGCAACTAACAGTGGGGGCAAGACTGCTTTTCAGTTTATAGCATCCTACAGACCACCCTCTCAAAGTCAGGAATCCCATTCAGCTTTCCTGAAAACATTGGAGAACATGAAGATCTCTCCAAACACCATTATATTGGGCGACTTCAACTACCCAAACATTGACTGGAAGCACTATTCAAGCCCCAGCACCTTAGCCCAAAGATTCCTGGAAATTATAAACTCAAATGCTATGGAACAACTAGTCACCACTCCCACAAGAGGGGACAACATACTAGACCTGATCATTACCAACATGGGGACTCTATGCTCCACACCAGAAGTATATCCCTCATTGGTAAGATCAGACCATAAATTAATTTCACTGGATGTCCACATCCCGACCCCACCCCCAGCCCAGAAAACCACAGTGAAAAACTTCTCAAAAGTGAACTTCTCACTTCTCAAAACCGAAGTGGAATCCTTCAAGTCCCCAGGGCCAGTGGAAACTACAGCCCAAACTGCAGAATCCTATATAAATGCATTCTATGGACATCTCCAGGAATGCATGGATCATGCTATCCCAAACAAAACCAAGACCCAATCGTCCAAAGGCAGGCGTCCAGTCTGGTGGAACCCTGCCATAAATAAACTGTACAACAGAAGGAGGAAGCTACTACATGATAGAGCAAAATCCCTAATAGGGAAGGCATATCTGATCAGTACTAGCAAAAAATTACGATCCCTCATAAAATCCTCCAAGGCCAGCTTAGAGAGAAAAATTGCACAGGACACCAAAGACAATCATAAGGCTTTTTCCAGTTATGTTAGAAACCTGGGATGCAACTCCCAGACTTCTTCTGAGTTGATTCTAAACGACAAAAAATACACTGAACCCACAGACATCGCCAATATCCTGGCAGACAGGTTCAGTGCAAACTTCTCCACCCCAAAAGAGCAAGTATCTATCCCGGCAGAGGGCTGCCTCCCAAACATCTCAGATGCTCAGGTGAAGGCTGCTCTCTCCAAAGCAAAAAACACTGCTTCCATGGGACCAGATGGCATCCCAGGTTGCGTCCTACATAAACTACAAGAGGAACTAATCCCTCAAATAAAACAGCTATACAATCTCAGCCTCACTACAGGATATGTGCCCACAGAATGGCGTACAGCAACAGTGGTCCTACTCCACAAAGGTGGAGCCTCTACGGACCCTAGAAACTATCGCCCCATAAGCCTGACTAGCTTAGTCTGCAAGGCTATGGAGAGGATCATCATGGAGCTCAGAAACAAAGACATTGGGGACCTACAGACACTAGATCCTACCCAGTTCGGCTTTGTCAAGGGCAGATCCTGCCTTTTGAACCTGGTTGACTTCTTTGAAACAGTCACCAAAGCCATAGATGAAGGGAAGGTAGTCCACACAGCTTATCTGGACCTTGCAAAGGCATTTGACACAATACCCCACTCGGGCATCATAGATAAGCTATCCAGCTTAAATATAAACCCCTGTGTCACAAGATGGGTCGCAAACTGGCTCAAAGACGGAACCCACAGAGTGAGAGTTGCTGGAGCCATGTCAGACTCGAAACCGGTCACAAGTGGCATCCCACAGGGTTCAGTCCTGGGACCACTCTTGTTCGGTATATACTTTTCCGAGGTACAGGCAAACGTGGGAGGACTATGGCTCACCAAGTTCGCAGACGACTGCAAACTGAGCGCCATAATCAACTCTCCAGCTGACACAAACATCCTTCAAAAAGGCCTCACAGGGACAGATAACTGGTGCCAGCGCCATGGTTTAAAGCTAAATGCCAAAAAATGTATAGTCATACCCTTTGGCAAAAACAATGTGCCCACAAATTACCACATAGGCGGAAACCCATTAAGTACAGAGAAAGTTATTAGGGACCTGGGGACCCAAGTTGATAGCAATCTCTCCTTTGAAAACCACATTGCCAAAGTGGTTAGAAAGACCGTCTACATAGCCCACCTCATGATGAAGGGTTTCACATCTAGATCAAGAGAGGTAATCGTGCCTCTTTATTCATCCCTCATCAGGCCCATCATAGAATACAATGCCCCTTTTGGGATGTACCTTACCCGACACCTGCAGCAATTAGAAAGACCTCAAAAGTATCTCACCAAGAGGATCAAGGGTCTCAAACAGATGCCATATGCTGCTCGGTTAAAAAAACTCCAGCTCTGCTCAGTTGCATACCGCCTACTTCGAGGCGATCTATGCTTGACATACAAAGCTATGTCAAATCCAGAATTAATGGACATGCTCCACCTCAGTAAATCTAAATCCCTTAGAGCCACACTGAGGGACTTGAACCTCAGCACAGAAATAAATAGAACTTGCTGGAGGGACAGGTTCATAACCCAGAGGCTCCCTTCACTCTGGAATAGAATTCCAGTTCATGTGAGGCAGAGCACCTCACTGAATCTCTTCAAGAAGAATCTCAATAAGTGGATGGGGGATCGTAGGTTTGTCCCAGGGATTACTCCCGTGTCACTATTAGAGGCACAGTAAACTAAACCTTAAAAAGGGCACAGTATACTCAAATCAAGGGGTGGCGTAAGCCATACAGAATCGGGCTAGGCTTATAATTGCCCCAGGGCAGATAGCCTAGTATGAACCTATGAACCTATGAACAGTGAATACACTCGAACATCTACATTTATGGTAAGTGACATAACTGTACTATGTTCTTCGTGTTTCACTGTTGCAGTCATCACACCTGGGTTGATTCCCAAAGCTGAGAAAGGGTGGAGGCAGTCAAGAAGTATTATGGCTGGCTAGCAGGCCTTGTAAGACTGCTGTGGCAAATCCAGCTCTGGATTTAGAAAAGATAGGTAACTGGTAATGCTTGGTGAAGGTGTGTACAGAACTACAGGTTACATCTTCCAGGATGTCCCTGATAGGGACTCCCCTGAGAAATGCTGTAGAGGTTGAGGTAGCCCTAGTGGAATGAGGTCTGATCCCCTGTGGGGTAGGTTTTCCATGGTGTTTGTAGCAGAAATGGATGCAGTGTGCTATCCATTTGGAAATGGCCTTGCCCTCCTGCCCCTGTAGCAAAGCTGACTAACAGCTGGTCAGATTTTCTAAAATGTTTAGTCCTGTCAAGGTAGAACCTGAGCTGTCTGTGCACGTCCAAGGAGTGCAAGATCCTTTCCCCTTTATTCTGAGGATTAGGAAAAAAGGTTGGTAAATGGATGGACTGGTTTAAAGCCACACTGGATACCACCTTGGGCATAAATGATGGGTTAGTCCTGAGGGAAACCCTGTCCGCATAGATGATAATGAAGGATTCCACTGCCATAAGAGCCTGTAAGTCAGACACTCTTCTTGCTGAAGTAAGGGCTAGAAGTAAGGCTGTTTTCCAAAAGAGGAATTTTAACTCTGCCGTAGCAGCAAGCTCAAAAGGGGGGAGCATGAGCTTCTCTAGTACAAAGTTAAGGTCCCAGGCAGGAGTGGGAGCTCTCCTTAGCGGTCTTAAATTGTTAGCTCCTCTCAGGAACTGTTTGATCAGAGGGTGAGAGAAGAGGGATGGCTCAGTATTGTAATAAGCTGAGATGGCACAGGCATGAATCTTAATTGATGAGAAGGATAGGCCTTTGTGGAGAAGCTCTGCTAGATAGTCTAGGATTTGAGGTAAGGTGGGCACAGCTGTGTCCTTTCCCTCAGACTGGCTCCAAGAACAGTATCTTTTCCACTTTTCTGAACAAGATTTCCTAGTACTAGGCTTCCTGGCTTCAAGGATAGCATCCAGCACCTGTTTGCTGAGGGTTGCTAGTGATGTATTTAAGGAATAAGCCAGGCTGCCAGGTTCAGGGTTTGCAGCTGTGGATGCAAAATATGTCCCTCCTGCTGGGACAGCAGAGAGGGGGGTCTGATGTAGGTGCCAGGGTGGCACTGCTGTCACACTGCATAGGAGTGGGTACCAGTGCTGGCGTGGCCAGTCTGGTGCAATAAGGATTGTTTTTGGCCTGTCCTGTTTGATCATAAGTAGCACTTTTGAAAGGAGGGGCAGAGGGGGAAAGGCATAGATTGAGAGGTTTTCCCATGTAAAGGATAGGGCATCCACTTTCCATGCTTGGCTATGGGGATTTCTGGTGTAAAATTTACTCAGTTGATGGTTTTGGCGGGAAGCAAAGAGGTCCACCTCTGGTGTCCCCCACTTTTGGATTAGAAGTTTGAATGAGTTGGGTTCCAGTTTCCACTCATGTGGGTCCATTAGACTTCTGCTTAAGTCATCTGCCAGTGAATTTTGTTTGCCTGGCATGAATTGAGCTTGCAGGTGCACTTGACTGCTCAAGGCTTTGTTCCACAGAGCTATGCCTAACCTGCACAGTGGGTAGGAATGAGTTCCCCCCTGCTTATGTACCACATAACTGTGGTGTTGTCTGCCTTTATCAAGAGTTGTCCTGGCAGGATAAGGTATTTGAAGGCTGTCAGTGCATTCTGTACAGCTAACATTTCTTTTTGATTGATATGCAGGTGAATTTGTCCTGGGCTCCATTTGCCTTGAATGCATTTGCCTGCCATGTGAGCCTCCCATGCATAGTCTGATACATCTGTTGTCAGGGTTTGGGCGGCAGGGGGTAGAGTGAAAGGGAGTCCCTTGTTGTGGTTGCAAGCCTCTGCCCACCAAAGCAACTCTGCCCTTAGGCAAGGAATGATAGGAATCACTGTTTCCAGGTCATGAGAATGCTGACACCAGAGACTTTTTAAGTAGCACTGAAGTTTCCTCATATGCAGTCTTGCATATGGAATTAGTAGAATGCACAAGTCTAATTCCACCTAAAACGCGGCTTTTCAGCGCTTCTGTGGATCCCTAGTGATATCTGCATTGCTTACTGTACTTATTTCCCTGTTTCACTTGAAAGAAAGTTACTGTTTGTCATTTTTGCATTTAAGTTACCTGTAACACATTGCATTTAAGTTACCTGGCACTTGCTCACTAAAGCAATTATATAAGTCAGCACTAAAAAATTAAAAGTACTACACCCTCACAAACTCCCCTTGAGTACCTTGTTCCCCACTGGAATTCCCAATAGTATTCTTGCATGTCAATCTCCTCTCCGGTCCAGCTGGTGAATCTGGGAATCTTGAAGCAATGTTACAACTGCCTCATGTACACAGACAACCCTCTCCTCCTCCCAACAAATTCCAACACATGTGAGAGATGCAACCATATAGCCAAACTGGAGGCTAAGCTCTCTCAACTCAGTACTGGCGTAACCAGTCAAGAGGAGAAGGAAACCACACTCACTGCAATTCCAGTCTCACATAGACCTACCACGACAGCAAACCAAACACATAAACACACAAAAACATACTTGGAGGATCTAAATAAAAATCTGCCTAAGCAGCAGAGACCTCCAAAGCAGACACCCAAGCAACCGCTACCCCAAAACAAAACATGTGCAACACATAGCTCACAAAGACAGTGTGCCGAACAGTCACAGCCCTTAAGGCTAAACAACACACCTGATACATTTGTAATAGGTGACTATCGTCAGGCACACTGACGTCCTGCTCACCAGGCTGAACAAGGAGAAGGTCACGGTGAGCTGCCTGTCGGGTGCTAGGATCCGCCACATAACACAAGCACTCAGGTCACTCCAAGGCAAGTACAAATATGACTCCGTCATTGTCCATGCTGGGTGAATGACCAGAGACGTACCTCCCTGGACTACATGAAAAGAGACAGAGGATCTCTATGAGCATGTAGCCCAGGCCGGTATGACCCTGACCTTGAGTAGCATCTTACCCTCACCAAGAATGATGCCACAATATGAAGACAAGATGATCAATTTCAACAATTGGCTTAAGTATTGGTGTCATTCAAAGGGGATCCAATGCCTGTCAGCCTGGGATGACATGCTCGACAAGCCAAGATGCTTCACTAGGGACGGCTTGCACCTGTCACCCCTGGGCTTTCAGATATTGGCAAAGGCTCTTGCTACCCCCATAGTGCCTTTTTTAGGCAAGGCTCAAACAAACCCACCTCCATAGGTATCACAAGGGATAAGAAACTAAGAGTAATGCTACTCAATGCCAGAAGTCTAAACCTCAAAATGCATGCACTCGAAACTCCTTAGCATGGAGAACATCGATGTCTGTGCAGTAACAGAAACCTGGTTCAAGGCTCCCGAGACCACCCCAGCACTACCAGGTTATACCTCATACCATGCTTTTCGGCCCCAAAACTTGGACCGAACCACAAAAGGAGGGGGAGTATCAATATTCGTCAAAGATACCCACACCTCCAGGTTGGAGGCACAGCACGAAGCATCAGAGACTATCCATGTGCAACTAACAGTGGGTAAAACTGCCTTCCAGTTTATAGCCTGCTACAGACCACCCTCCTAAACCCAGGAACCCCACTCGGCCTTCCTGAAAACACTGGAAAATATGAAGGTCTCTCCAAATACCATTATATTGGGTGACTTCAACTACCCAAACATAAACTGGGAGCATTACTCTAGCTCCAACACCCTAGCCCAAAGGTTCCTAGAATTTATAAACTCAAATGCTATGGAACAACTTGTTACCACTTCCACAAGAGGGGAAAACATACTGGACCTGATCATCACCAACATGGGGACTCTATGCTCCAGACCAGAAGTGTATCCCTCACTGGTAAGATCAAACCATAAACTAATCTCACTGGATATTCACATCCCGACCCCACCCCCTACCCAGAAAACCACAGTGGAAAACTTCTCTAAAGCAAATTTCACACTCCTCAAAACCGAGGTGGAATCCTTCAAAGCCCCGGGGCCTGTGGAAAATACGGCCCAGACCACAGAATCCTTTATAAACGCATTCTATGAACACCTTCAGGAATGCATGGATCATGCAATCCCAAATAAAACAAAGACCCAATCCTCCAAAGGCAGACATCCTGTCTGGTGGACCCCAGCCATAAACAAACTATACAATAGAAGGAGGAAGCTACTACATGATAGAGCAAAATCCCAAAAAGGGAAGGCATCTCTGATCAGTATTAGCAAAAAACTACGGGCACTCATAAAATTGTCTAAGGCCAGCTTAGAGAGAAAAATTGCACAGGACACTAAGGATAATCACAAGGCTTTCTTTAGTTATGTTAGCAACCTGGGTGGGAATTCCCAGATATGCTCAGAATTAGTCCAAAATGACGAAACATACACCGAACCCACTTACAATGCCAACATCCTAGCTGACAGGTTCAGCGCAAACTCCCCCCCCCTCCCCACCAAAAGGGCAAATATCTATCCCAGCAGAGTGCTGCCCCCCTGACATCTCAGATGCTCAGGTAAGAGCTGCCCTCTCCAAAGCAAACAACACAGCATCAATGGGACCAGGCTGCATCCTACATGAACTACAAGAAGAGCTAAACCCAAACATAAAACTACTGTTCAATCTCAGCCTTACTACAGGATATGTACCCAAAGAGTGGCATACAGCAACAGTGCTCCCTCTCCACAAAGGTGGTGCCTCAACAGATCCTGGAAACTATCGCCCCATAAGCCTGACTAGCTTGGTCTGCAAAGCTATGGAAAGGATCATCATGGACCTCATAAATAAAGATATTGGGGACCTACAGACACTGGATCCTACCAAGTTCGGCTTTGTTAAGGGCAGATCCTGCCTCTTAAACCTGGTTGATTTCTTTGAAACAGTCACCAAGGCCATTGACGAGGGGAAGGTGGTCCACACAGTCTACCTGGACCTCGCAAAAGCCTTTGATACAATACCCCACTCGGACATTATAGATAAGCTCACCAGCTTAAATATAAACCCTATGTCACTAGATGGGTTGCAAACTGGCTCAAGGACAGAACCCACATGGTTAGAATTGCTGGAGCCATGTCAGACTCCAAACCAGTTACAAGTGGCATCCCACAAGGCTCAGTCCTGGGATCTCTCTTGTTCGGTATATATTTCTCGGAGGTACAGGCCAACACGGAAGGACTGTGGCTGACAAAGTTCGCAGATGACTGCAAACAGGGTGCCATAATAGACTCTCCAGCCGACACAAGCATCCTCCAAAAGGGCCTCATAGAAACAGACAACTGGTGCCAGAGCCATGGCCTCAAGCTAAACGCCAAAAAGTGTATAGTCATCCCCTTTGGCAAAAACAAAGTGTCCACAAATTACCACATAGGTGGTAATCCATTAAGTACAGAAGTAGTAATTAGGGACCCAAGTTGATAGCAATCTCTCATTTGACAACCACGTGGCCAAAGTGGTTAGAAAAACATTTTATATAGCCCACCTAATCATGAAGGGATTCACATCTAGATCAGGGGAGGTCATCCTGCCTCTTTACTCATCCCTCATCAGACCCATAATTGAGTACAATGCCCCTTTTGGAATGTACCTTACCAGACACCTGCAGCAACTGGAAAGACCCCAAAAGTACCTCACCAAGAGGATCAAAGGGCTCAAACAGATGCCATATGCGAGTCTCTTTTTGGACTGTGGGTAGCCCTGGCATTCCCAGCAGAAATGCTCTCTTAGGGTATGCAAGGTTTCACTGAAAGAAAAGTCCTCTGGGGGGGAGGCAGAGGGAATGGAATCCTCTGCATCCGAATCCTCATAGGTAGATAAGGGTATGTCCTGGTAATCACATGGGTCAGAGTCATCGGACTTGTGGCCTGTAGAATCGAAGGAAAATCAATTCTTTGCCTTTTAGAGGGGGAAGGCTGGCTTCCCCTAATTAAAGTAATAAAGTCTTCAGCCATTCTAAGCATTTGTTTCTGTGGCATGGGAGCTTGAGAATGCACTCTGGTCATCTGTTTCCTAGGTGTAGTGCGAACTCTGGGCCTGAGAAATTCGATAGTTTTAGTCATTAACGAAGTAGTCAGTTTAATACGAACATCGGAAGGTTTGAATACACACTCAGAAGCCAGTGCCTGCACATCGGCTTCGGACCCATCCAAGGTAGAGACATCCACAGGTTCCATAGTCAAAGCATCTCGTGGCATACCGGACTCTGAATGGGTCTCAGTAGAGGCCTGTGAATCTGTTAACAGGGGCTGCGAAAGCGCCTCACTGAGTACTGGTGAACTGGCGATTAGCTTAACGGAAGCATCGTCGGCAGTTTTGGACCTATGCAGTCTGTCTCTGTCTTTATCCTTACGTTTTTTCAGAAGATCGGTAGTCAGATGGTTTATCGAAGCCATTTCGGAATATGGAGAATGAGAGCGAAAGAATTTAGAGAGAAAAATAGCCCGACGACAAATAGTTCAGGTGCTGAACAAGGCACAAAACCAACAGTGAGGGATGTCGTGGTCTGGGCCTAAACAGGTGATGCAGTAAGAATGAAAAATCTCTGTGAAGTATTTGCTTTCCACAGGCAAGACAACTGTTAACTTTTTCTGACATTGGTTAGAGCAAGAAAAAAGGATCCCCAACGGGGTACTTGGCTTTAGAAAACTTAAGGTTTGAAACTCGAAAAACAAAAATTTCAGGTAGCGTCCGAAGGGCACTTGCAAACTGCTTCTACTTCAGGCTCCTGTGAGGCAAGAAAAGCTGATGTAATGGCGTCGGCTGCATGTTTTATACCCCTGATGACCTGACGTCATGGAAGAGGCGACAGCATCTGACGCAGAAATCCCAAGACTCTGGCATTCGGGCCGATTGAGGGCTACCTGCAGGCAGACAACCCAAGTGTGATGACTGCAACAGTGACACGCGAAGAACATTTGCAGGCTACTTGATCAACTTACCTTTTTGTAACACCTTTCTTTCCAACTGTGTGGGGTTTACTTGATTTGCAAAACTTTTGAAAATGGTTCAATTTTTTGCACTTGTGACATTGCTAATCAAATGCTAAGCATTTCTCTCTTCTAGACTCATGATTGGCACCACAATTGCGACAGTTAACAATAAAGCTAGACTTGGGTTTTGCTTATTCATGCTTGTACTGTACTGAGGGACAGATTCCTCTAACTGAACTGGTATTAAAACTTGCTGGAAAGCCACGGGGTTTCCCTGGTGAGCCAGCAGGGGCTGTGGCTGCCAAGGCTTAGTCCTGCGTCTGTTTGCCACATGTTGCATGCTATCTACATTTGCTCTAAAGCTTGCTGAAACCATTCTCGTGTCACTTGCAAACATAATTGTGTTTTTTTGTCACTTCATGGATTTGACAAATCTCAATGGCTTTACTCAATATTAAATCACTGTCACAAAGCAAAATATTTCTAACAGCAGCATTATTAATACCACACACAAGTCTGTCCTTTATTAACTCATCTTTTAAGTCACCAAACTGACACACTTTGGCTTTGTTTCTCAGGTCAGTTATATAAGCTGCAAAAGTCTCCCCTGGTTTCTGATCTCTCGTGTAAAACAAATGCCTCTCTAATGTAATATTTCTCTGGGGGTTACACAGTTCTCTGAACTTGCGCTTCAAACACTCAGGTTCTTCCCTTGATTCAGCCTGTACAACAAATATGATGACTTTCACCTTCTCCCTCATATACTGCTGCTGCATATAGAAATGAATACTCACTCTCTTTCTATGGCCACTGACCCACCTAACTTTAGCAAAATTAATGCCCTGGTGCATGCATCTTTATCTGAATAAGCTGCTTGTATAAACATATCGTACTCTTGCTCAAATATTCTCCAATTTCCTGCAATATTCTGATCAAATTCAAGTAGTAAGGGCTTTCGAAATCCATCTGTCTTATTAACACATACTAGCGAAAGGTTTTACAAACAGCACAAACACATACACATATGCCAGAAATTTATGCCAGCATTTGTAACTTTCCCCACTAGCACAGTGAGCTTCTGTGTTACTGAACTTTGCAAAATAAGTCTCGGGCACTGTAATACTCTTGAAATTACTGTATTGCAAGAAATCACCTCTTATCACTGTAAGAAACATATCAAATAACTGCATGATGCAAATGAACTAGGCAAGGGAAACTAAGAGTCAATAACATTTTGAAGTAATTGCACCTTGTGAATAAACTGTACACAGCACACAAACTTCCCCAAAATGGTGGTACGTTGCTAGGTAATTCTTTACAGTGCAAGAAACACTATGTAATAGCGGCACTTTGTGAACAGACACACCTGGCACAAGAAACTTTTCAAAATGGCACTATTTTGACTGTACTTCACAAAATAGTTGTACTTTGCACACAAACTCTTCAACATACATGCATAGTAATAACCACACACTGTAAGCACTTTTACAGACTGATATATATTGATACAATATAAATTCGTAGTTATGCCAAAAAAAGAAGTTATGTTCATAGGCTCATAGGTTCATAGGCTCATAGGTTGGTACTAGGCTATTGGCCCTAGGGCATATACAAGCATAGCCATAACAATTCCCTGGATATTTCTTCCCACAATATTTACTTCCATGGACCCCTGTCTAGCAGGGTGACTGACATGATCACCAGGGTGAATTTCCTATGTCCTATCCAATCATCAAGGTTCCTTTTGAAGAGGGCCAAGGAGACACTCTGCTTGACATGTATGGGCAGTCTATTTCAGAGTATGGAGAGTCTCTGGGTCAGAAACCTATCCCTCCAGCATGTTTTGTTCATTGAGATGACAAGGTTTAGATCCCTGGAGTGTGTGGCTCTGAGGATTGGGATTTCTTTAAGTGGAGCATGTCCAACAGCTCAGGGTTTGACATGGCCTTGTTCATAGGTTGGTACTAGGCTATCAGCCCTAGGGCCTATACAAGCCTAGCCATAACAATTCCCTGGCTATTTCTTCCCACATTATTTACTTTCCTGGACCCCTGTCTGGCAGGGCGACTACTCAGATGGACCATAACGTTCCATCTGAGTAGTAGACTTCATTCTTCTACACATATGGGTATACGGATCCGATTCGGATCCAAGCCGGCAAAACTTTTCAAGCATCAGCTCCGAGCTCCAAGCTCCTCCCTTACCTATATTACATCACTTCCTCCTATCTAGCCCCAAATTGAGTTTGCTGACACTAAATGGCAACATAACCACAATCCTAAACAGGAAAAACCTGAAGAGTGAGGGGGATGGAGGGAGGGAAGGTGAAGAAGAATGAAGTCTACTACTCAGATGGAACGTTATGGTAAGAACATAACTTTTCTGTCTGAAGTAGTTGACTTCATTCATTCTGCACATATGGGACAGAGTCCCCAGCTACTAGTATTCCTGGGAGGCCCCTACGGAAGGATATTTCTGAGCACCGCAGAGCCAAAGGATGCTCTCCCTCTAGAAATAAGATCCAATTTATGAGAGATGAATGTGTGCGAATTGGCCCAAGTCGCTGCCGCACAGATATCGTCTAATGGAACTCTTGACCAGAAAGCTGCAGAAGTAGCCATTGCTCTAATGGAATGAGCCTTCAATACACCAGGAGGAGATAAGCCTTTGTCCTTATAAACCTGTGCAATACAAAGAGTGATCCACCTTGCTAAGGACACTTTCGAAACTGCTTTGCCCAAAAATGGTTTAGAAAAAGAGACAAACAACTGATCCGACTTCCGGAAGCGTTTAGTCCTATGGAAGTAAAACAAAGCTGCCTATGGACATCCAATAAATGGAGCTTACATTCACCTCTATTTTGGAAATTTGGGAAGAAGACTGACAAATTTATAGACAGATTAATATTGGCTGTTGAGGACACTTGGGAAGAAAGGAAGGATTTGTACGCAGTGAAACCCTAACCTTGTGGAAAACCAAATAGGGGGCAAGGAGGATAAGGCCTGCAACTCTGAAACTCTCTTGGCTGAAGTGATGGCAACAAGGAAGGCGACAAAAACTTCATCGGAACTGATCCGGCTGGCTTGAAAGGAGGAGAGGTCAAAGCTTGAAGGACTAAAGTCAGATCCCAGGGGGGCACTGTTTCTTTAACTGGAGGTCGCAATAAAAAGTGCCCTTCAGGAAAGCTTTACACAATTTGGCAGAAGCCAGAGCAACCTTATTTTCACCCACATGAAAATTAGAGATGGCAGCCAGCTGAACCTTGATGGTGGAAGCACTTGCGCCTGATCGAAAAAGATCGGCCAGAAAATCCAGTATGACCGGGACGGGGGCTGTATCGGGTTCAGATTGCGCTGAGAGGCCCAAACGCAAAAATATCTCCACTTGCTATTGTAGAGTTTCCTAGTGGAGGCCTTAAGAGAAGCTACCAGAATATTCTTAACAGCGGACGAAAGTCCGGGAGTCCTGATGATCATGGGAACTGGAGCAGCCACGCAGTCAGCTTGAGACTGTTCAAGTTGGGCAGGGGCAAGCCCGACGGGTAAGAAATCAGATCCGGGCATGAATCTAGAGTCCATGGAGGAGCCAACAGGTGAGACCACAGGAAGGTAAACCACACCTGACGTGGCCAGAAGGAAGCTATGAGAATGACTTTACACTGCAGCCGGCAAGCTCTCTGAAGGAACTTCGGAATAAGTGGTAACGGGGGATAAGCCTACAGTAGCCCGGGAGGCCAAGCATGGACCAGAGTGCCCCTGGGGACATCCCCCAGAGGGGGGAATCAGAGCGATGAAGTTGCTGCACTTCATGTTGGAAGGAGACGCAAAGAGATCGCAGCAAGGTTGACCCCAAACACGGAAGATCTTCTCCGCCACTGAATGTTCCAGAGACCACTCATAAGGCAGAAGGATTGCCTTGCTTAGACAGTCCACTAGAATGTTGGAGCATCCCGGGATATGCATTGCTATGAGAAACTGGCTGGTGGATATGGCCCACTCCCAAACCCTCATGGCCTCACAACAAAGGGGTTAAGATCGGGTTCCTCCCTGTTTGTTTATATACCAGACTACAGACATGTTGTCTGATTGAATGGCTACTGTCCCCAGAGGTAGGACAGGGTGGAAGGCTAACGCTAAAACCACTGCCCTCATCTCCAGGACACTGATGTGTAGCTTGGTCTCTGGATGGGGACCACGTGCCTTGGACTGTTCTTCCCAGGAAGTGCTCCCCCTACCTGAGCTGGGAAGCGTCCGTGGTCACCGTGGCTTGAGCCGGAGGGGCTAGAAAGCTGCGCCCCGCGAAAATGTCCGCTGATTGAAGCCACCACTGGAGTGACGTTCTGCATGTCTGATTGATTTGGATGTGGAAATTCATCGGCAGGTCTAGCCAGGACCATTGAACTGCTAGATTCCACTGAAAAACTCTCATGTGAAGACATGCAAGAGGAAGGATAGAGATTGCGGCTGCCATCGAACCCAAGGCCCTGAGAACATCGGCTGCTGTGACTACCAAGTGATCAAAGATCGCCGATACATGGAGTCTGAGATTTTCTATCCTTTCCTGGGTGAGAAAAATCTTTGACTGAATCAAATCCAACTGTGCCCCAATGAAGTCTATTATCTGAACAGCAGCCAGGTGGTACTTGTTGATATTGATTGTGATGCCTAACTTGTGAGCCAGACTGAAGAAGTAGTGTAGTGCCTGACACAAGAGACATTTGGTGGATGCAGCGAAGAGCCAGTCTTCTAGGTAGGGGAATACCTGAATGCCCTGAAGTCTCAGGTGAGCCACTACAACAGCCATAACCTTGGTGAACACCCTGGGGGCTGTGGTGAGACCAAAGGGTAGGGCTCTGAATTGAAAGTGAGTGGACCCCTAGCCGGAAGCGTAGAAACCTCCTGGAGCTCCTGTAGACCTTGATGTGATAGTAAGCATCCTGGAGGTCTAACGAGCACATCCAATCGCATTGTCTCAGAAATGGTAGAATGGACTGTAGAGTGACCATCCGGAATTTTTGTTTCTCTACCGACAAGTTGAGGATAGACAGGTCCAGAATGGGCCTGAGGTCCCCCGTCTTCTTTGGCACTAAAAAGAACCTGGAGTAGATGCCTGATCCGGATTGATCTGGGGGGGACCAGCTCAATGGCTTGTTTTTGTAGCAGCTTCGAAACCTCTAAAGCTGCAGCCTCCCTGTGAGTGGGTGGAACATCTGGAAGGCGTGCTGGAGTTATGGGACATGAAATGAAGGGGATAGAATATCCTCTGGATATGATGTTTAACACCCAGTGGTCTGCAGTAATGGACTCACTTGCTGCTGGATGTAAGGAAAATCTTCCAGACTGCCTCCAGAGTAGAGCAGCCCGGCAACCCCTCAGGGCTGCTGTGCTGGTCTGTCAGAAAAAGGTTCCCTAGACCCGAAGTTTCTGGGACCCCCTCTGCCTCTGGGACGGTGTCAGTCTTGTCCCCGTCAGCCTCTGGGGGATGAATATTCCTGAGTGTCACGAAAGAACTGTGATTTCCGGCACCACATCTTCTTTTGCCCCTTTTGGTTCCTGGAATAGGACCTCTGGGGGTTAGAGAAGAGGATTCCGATGGCTGACAAAGTCTTTCCATCCTTCTTACTCTGGGTTAGTGTGTCACGTACAGTCTTCCCAAAGAGGGATGATCCATCGAATGGGGCGTTGATGAAAGACACCTTAAAGGGGTCTGCAAACTGACACAGCCTGATCCAGGCATGTCGCCTCAAGGCAACGCCTGTACCAGCAGCTCTAGCAGCTCCCTCCATGGCATGAGAGAGGAGATGCATAGAGGTATTAGTCACTGATTTCAGTGTAGTCATCTTCGCAGTGAAGGACTGCTTGTCCTGCTGTGACAGAGACTCCGGGGGCGACTCAGTTAGCTCCGATATAAGGTCTCGCTGCAGTCGGATGACATGTGCCAAGTAATTCAGTGCACGGATAGAAAATGTTGCTGACGAGTACATGCGCTTCACAAAATGATCCATCAACCTGGACTCCTTGTCTGGGGGATGGACCGAGCAACTCTCCTGTGCCAGTTCCTTCTTTGTGGCAGCTGCAGCCACCAAAGCGTCAACCGGGGCTCCCTTGGACCATACCTGCCTGTCTGACGGCGGGGAAAGAATTTTGTCTGGCCTTTTGGTTATAGGCTGTATGGTGTCAGGATCTTTCCATGCCCTAGGGGTGAGGAGGTCCATCAAAGGGTCAGCTGGAGGGGAGACCCAGGAAGTAGATGGGCCCACGCCAAAGGCTTCCAGGAATACGGACTTATCTGCAGAGGGTTTGGGGGCTGACCAACCTCCTCTTTGGCGGAGGATCTCCATAATGCCTCCAAACGAGACGTCCTCGGTAGGTGATCTGGGAGAACTTTCTCCTTCATCCAAGTCCGTATCAGTGGTAATGGACTCAGGGGAGTCCAAGTGCTTCCTCTTGCACTTGCGCTTACGAGGTTCCTCTCCAGTGTGACTCTCTGGAGAGGATTCGTAAGCCTCCGGGGGCTCCCGGAGGGGGACAACCTGAGACAGGGCAATGGGAGCAGAATCCAAAATCAGAGGGGTCTGGGTGGGATGCGAGGATGTGAGCTGAGGTCTCAACATCCCCTGGGAGAGGACCCTTTCCACTGCTCCAAATGCCGATGGAGAGCACACCTCCATAGAACGTAAGGAAGAGGCTCTGCTCGGCACCAAAGCAGGGACTGTAGCCAATGGCGGGGTAGTTCGGGCACTGAGGGTGGGATCCAAAAGAGCGAGATCTCGACCCTCGGGTCTGACTCCCCGACCATGCCTCTGTAAGTCCCCTGGATCCGAGATCGGATCCAAGGAACTCAAGGTGACGGCTGGCATCGAGGAAACGAAAACCATCAGCGCTGACCCCACAGCTCCGACAGGTCTCGGACCCAAGAACCCCGAAGCATCGGGTCAGATTGGGGAAGGAGCAATAGGGTGGAACACAGTAGAAGAACCACCCTCAACAATGGGAGAGGGCCCTGGTAAGACCCCCCCATCTGAATCTGGTTCTGAATGAACCTCCTCATAAGCCTGTCCATATCAAGTTCGGATACACTCAGAGTCGATCTGGAGGAAGCGACCAACTCGGGTCTGGGTCGGATCAGAGGGGAGTGCCTCGGTTCCGATGGCTCCGACGAGAAACGGGTAGAGTGGAGCTGAGGAGAACGAGACCTGAGTACCTTAGAAGAGGGGCTGGAGAAGGACTCCCTGTCCGAAGACCTTTTTCTGGGCCTGTCCCTCTCTTTATGGTGCCTCTCCTTCTCTCTCTTGTCCCTACCTCTCTGAGATGACTCCGAGGAAGCAGGCTTGGTGGGAGGTTGAGTCCCTGCCTGTACAGAGTCACCAGCTGGGGAGGAAACCGAGGCAGACTCCAGGGCTGAAGCTGGTAGCAGTCCTTTAGCCACAAGCTTAGCCCGACGATCCTTCAACACCCTCAGGTTAAAACCCGAACAAATGTCACAGGAGGCGGAAAGATGGTCTACCCCTAAACATAGAACACACAGAGTGTGGCCATCAGCTGGAGAAAGCTTATGACCACACTCTGTGCACTTTTTAAAGATAAATTTAGGCTGTTCAGCCATAGCAAAGACAGAAAAGCCCTATGACCCACACACACACACACACACACACACACACACACACACACTTAACAAGGATTGGGCCTAGGCGGGAACCAGTAACACAATACTACACAAACACTTAAATTAATAACTATAATTAAATTTTTTTTTTTTGTTAAACTAATACGACGACCAAACGTGATGTAAGGGTGGAAAAAGGGAAGGTATACACACTCAGCGATTAGCAACAAAGGACCAAAAACCTTACCAACTAGCTAGGAGCTCAGAGACCACGATGCTGACTCAGAGTGGTAAACGAGATCTGGGGCTAGATAGGAGGAAGTGATGTAATATAGGTAAGGGAGGAGCTTGGAGCTGATGCTTGAAAAGTGTTGCCAGCTCGGATCTGAATCGGATCCATATAACCATATGTGCCAAATGAATTAAGTCAACTACTTCAGATCACAGCACTTTGCCAAAACACATGCAGTTGCCTTGCTTTATTTATGCTTAATGTGCCTTTTTTGCCCTTATTATATTCGTTTTGCTCGTTTAATCTCTTTTCATGCCCACTGTACTTTTCTTGTGCTCTTTTTACTCTAAACATGCCTGTTTTGCTTTAAACATATTTGCTTTGCTTTTCTGATAATCGCTTTGTCAAATATCTTAATTTTAAATATTTCCTTTAGTTAATAAACCTTTTATGCCTCCCTCTTTAATAATGCGGTGTGTGCCCTTGTAATGCTCCATTTTTTTTTTAAACAAACTAAGCAGTTTGTGCAAATTCTCATTACTTTTTATTCTTTTCCGGCTCTTTTTCGTGCTCGTTTCTCTTAGTTTACCTTCACTGTCATCTCTGCACCTCATGGCTCCAAATATCATTCTTTGGAATCCTGGTTCTGACATCATGTCGCTCTCCTACTTTGGACACAACAGAAGAGTCTTTGTGGGTTCTGCTCAAGCAGCTTTATTATATACAACAACATCACTATAGAAGTTTACTGACTTTAACTTAAGTAACTTGCATACAAAACTAACTACTGCAATCATACATGCTCACTCTCTGACTGCACTCCAAAATGGCACTGGGAATAGCACATGCCTGGTATTTATATGTGCATGTTCAGTCCTTGATAAGCTTCTTAAAGACACAGCACATACACTCTGATCTACAGTTTACATTACTCCCTTACTGAAAAAGGACTAATTAAGTCACTGAATCCATTAGGTCAATTTTCCATCTTTCATCTTTGGCAAAACCCTTAGGCCACTGCAACAAACTGATCACATTATTTTAAAACACTTATCTCCCTTAAAAACACCTCAGTTTGGGTTATGAGTAAGACAAAAATGACATTCAGCTCAATGGGTTATCATAATTTCTGTCTGAAACATCATTCCATGGCCTTAAGGATTTGGAAATTAAATGGGTTGCCAGTTACTTAAATGGCAGATCCTTTCATGTAATAACCAATGAGGCTCAACCTTCCTTACGACCACAGATCAGTGCTGGGGGGGGGGGGGGACTCATCAGTAGCACTGTTCATAAATGCACTAATTACCTCAACAAAACTCAATGCAACTTTTATGATGAAAGACACCATGGAAACCCCACAATGATCACTGTACCTCTTCTAAATGGTTTACTAATCCAGCACAAGTGTTTCCATGGTTACACCAGCTGGGTGAACCTTGAGTAAATGAGAAACCATGTTTTTTGGAAACCAAATGTGGTTATCCAGTTTTAAGCAAAACTGGATCTATTTCTCGGAACATACATGTAAATACTACTCCCAAGCTTTCTCTATGTCTCACCACAATTTTGGAAGTTCCTCATGTGAAATTAAAACAGTCCCACTTCACATAAATTAAAAAAAAAAACATGCATCTCCTTCAAGTTGCAGATAAGCACTTAGTCACAACTACATATGCCATTTCACATACTACAAGTAACTACTGCTCCGACAGGTTTGCAGGGTTTGGTGCTGTATGGCTGCTAGGTTTGCAGGGTTTGGTGCTGTATGGCTGCTAGGTTTGCAGGGTTTGGTGCTGTATGGCTGCTAGTGTAACCTTAATGAATTCTTTAAGATGACAAAAGCATAAAGCATGAATGTGCTGCAGCACTATACGCAACCCTATTACCGCATGACTTTGTAGTTAATTTTCAAGTTTATAATTATGTTTTTTTACTAGAATGAAACAAAGGCATAGCTGAAAAGGGGTTCAGTGGTTCAGATAATTTGTGCGAATAAAATTAAAACTGTGATGCTGTCATTAAGAAGTGAGCTCAAACACGTGAGCCTAGAAATTGCTAAAATATGAGTTGGTAGGGGCTAGAGAAAGATTGTCCGATACCTTTAGAATGTTGAATATCCCAGCAGTCTTCTTAAACACATCTGATTTTGCAAAGTCCTCAAGCTTCCCCAAAGTGGTGTCCAAATGAGAAGATGAAGAGAAACCCACTCCAACAGCAAGTCCCTGAAAATAAAGCAAAAATGCCACTGTAACAGAAGATAAAGTGGAGCACATTAATTTTTGTCAGCGAAGTCTTAACATACGTAAGCGTTACTATATAAAATAGAATTTTAACAAGTTTAAATGTTTCCTAAATGGCTATTAAATTGAGGTACAATAACCTTTCTTATCTGATATTGCCAATTTGACATTATAGACAAGCACGTTATAAAAAAGAAAAAATGGAAAGAAGGCAGTGCACAAGAGTGCCAAGGGGGGGTGCACAAGAGTGCCAAGGGGGGGGTTACCATGTCTGGGACAGGCACAACCCAGTCCAAAGGGCCACACATTCTGATGACTAAATATGCACTGCCTTCTTTGCATAGTTACTTGGCATGTTAATGGCAGCTTTGAAGGAAATGTAAATGCTGTAATTAATATAAAACAAATACGTAAATAATCTACATCTCTTACACATTTAACAGTACTCTCAGATCATCAGAATAGTTACTGTAAAGGCATTTTAAATAAATACTTACTGAAACAAGTAGACAAGATAAACACTGAAGACTAAAACAGGCAAAGTGATGAAGACAGGAAGGTGCAGAGAAAAAAGCACAAGTGTGGAAACACGGCAGTCACAATTCAAAGTATAATATTTTGGATGAAACGTTAACCACATCTATAAGCTAAGTAAGCCTGTTTTTTTTTTTTTTATAACAGTTTAGACATTTCTTTGGTACAAGTTTAAGTTGTTCTGCCGGCTATCTTATCTTTATATAGAATTCAGTGGTTTATATTGCAAAGCCAGGAATTTTCAAGCCTGGCAAATTCATTATGGTATAAACTCACCCACTACACAGGCAATTTAAACGAATACTGGTCAGTTATGTTTGCAAAGGCATGGCTATAGGCCTTATACCCTGCAGACTAGTGATGTGTGTTTTTTTCTCTCTATCTCCTCCCTTTCTCCACTGGCTTTTAAACATGACAAGATACATGTGTATACTTTAAGGAGCACATACAAAGCATCTCTTTGAAAAACTCAGATGAAGTGATAGATGGGGATGCACTCTGTGAAAGGCCAAAGGATGGATTCTAATAACCCCTCCCTGACAGCATATCACTGTTCTTCCACCTGTTGAGCACCCAAGTGCTTCTGGGTGAAAAATCCTTCTGACCAAACTAGCCCCATGAAGCAGGAGCATTCTGAATTAAACACACACACAGACCTTTAAAAGTTCTACAGAGGATAATCCAATTAAAGGACATAACCATATCATCATACTTTCAAAAGTATTAAGTGACTCCTGCAGTTCAGACTCAAGACAGACAACATGCACAGCACAGGAATTTCCTTGTACATAATCAGGGAGGTATGTTACTGTAGCAGTTCCTCTGCTTACCTCTCGCTCAATTTCCTCATTATAGCGAGCCAAGGCCAATAGTTCTTGCAACTGCATCTTCACTGTATCTTTACTCTTGCACTGTCGAAGTACGACACCTACACACTTGTAAAGGAAACCCTGGAATACAAAACATGCAAAATTGCAATTAATTCTGTTTTAGCAAGGATTCATACCCAAACCAAAGTTGCAGAACACCTCCAAATTTAGAACCTTTAATGATGTAAAACAGCAAAGTATGTACTAGGACACTGTCCAATTAACTTGCTTCAGTTCTGCGTAGAGGAGGCATGCATATAAAAACAGAGATAATAAACAGAAGCATATAAGTCTTCTTTCTCAGGACTCATCACAAGGTCTAATTTGAGCTTCAGACAGCAAGAAGAATACTGTATTTTGGTTTGGGTCCAGCTAAGATGACACTTCTTTAAAACAAGGAGTGTACTGGCTTACATTTCATAAGGTGTCAAGCATAACCAGGGGATGGGGCAAACCTAAAGACTAGGTGGTGATTAATCCATGTGTGAGCCTCTTGCAGCATACCACCACCTGCTGTGTTTCTATGTTCTGTCCTGCTGGACAAATGAGTAGCCGTTAAGAAGGGACAGTGAAAATTTAGTTTGGTTCCAGAGAGCTTTCAGTGATCCCTCTAGCAACTTAACAAGTTAGGGTATAAGCAGACTTCACTGAGGAGTAATCTGAAGGCAGCATTGCTGCATCTGCACCAGAGGCTGGTTTTCTAAGTCACAATGCAGGCAACCATCCATGGAGTACAGGACAAATGTTGCTATGACTAAACACTGTGTTCAGAGTGAAACATTATGCTGAACAACAGATGTGGACAGAAGACGAAAGACAATTGACACCCAGTGGAGTCAGACCAAAAGTGTAGCACAGTCCTTTGGCACAAGGGGGATGAACCCTGACTATGGCCCAAACAACTCAGGACTGAGCAGCAGCTCTGGAGCTTGACACAAGCTGGCAGAGGAGGATTGAAATGCCCATCATGGGAGTGAAGAGGTAAACTTGGATCATCTAAATACCACAAACCCTCTGAGAAGGAACACTGTTGCAAGATGTAGTCCCAGTGGTGGCCATTCCACTATTAAGCAGTTTTTCCTGATAGCCCATATTTCAAGGGATGGGCGCATGCATCCACATAACAGACAACACTGTGGTCCTGCATTGAGATGGGTCATCTGTTCCCCCACTCAGGAACAGGGTCAGGCCTAAATAAGTATGTCTTCATTGCTGGAATTACAACAAGGATATAAACAATTGCTGGAGCTACCTAAATTAAATCCTCCTCTGATTATCTCTTGCTTCTCAAAAACTGGGGAACAAATAAGCACAGGTGATAAGGGACGATGTGACTGGTTGCGGGTACAGGGTTGGAAGCAAACAGAAGAAGATCCAACTGACAGCAATGCATTTCTACACAGTATACAAGAATTAATCATTTGTCAGTGTCAAATGTTGGCTTACACTGAGAATGCACTCACAGGTTAAACAATTTCTAGCAAAAAACTATTAAGGGGAAGCAGTTACATTTTGGTCCTGATTTAATACAAATTATACTTCTTTCATAAGCATCATCCAAAAATGGACAAACAAATGAAACTAATTTTATATGCTTCAAGGGAAATTACAATCAGTGGGAAGTAACAGTAAGCATTTGTTCTAAAAAAAAAAAAAAAAGTTAATTACACTGCCTTCACAATCATGGTCACAAATATCAGCAAACAAATTTATCTGATTTCACTTAAACAGAATTGGGACACTCTTGTTATGCCATTTATGACACTGGGGTAGCAATATGCAGCATTTTGAAGTCATTACCATGAAATATACCATTTTGCTCTTGATAAAAATTACAAAGTTTTCACAAGCACTGCCACAAGTGCTAAGAAATAAAACTTATTTTTCAGACATCAAAAGAAAAACACAGGGAAGCTACATCCAAAAGCTTAGACTTGATAAACCTAGCTTAACCCTCCTTGAGAAGGAAGGTGCAATCTATGGTAGGAACTGGCAAGGTGTAAAGTCAACAGACTTAGCAGCCTTGAACTGCCAGTGACGAATGCCCCAAATCACAAAATGCAGTTTACAAGAAGCAATATAAAGTATTTTCAGATGATTGTGGAGAACAATCATATATTACTTTGCTCCTTAAAAATACTGCTTTTTTTACAAGAATTATCAGATAAACAACTGGAACCGATTTCTCCTGAATCAAAATTAAAGATTGCGACACCGAAACCATATAGGGTATTTTACTCTTGATAAAAGCAAACCAATTACATTATTTCATAGGATCATAGGAGGTTACTAGGCTGATGGCCCTGGGGCCCTTACAAACCTAGCCAAGAGTTTAGCCCCAAAAAGAAACATCAGTCAGCACCTGTCATCTCTGTCAATGAGGGACACAGGTGGAAACACTGGGACAAATCTTATAGGTTCATAGGTTCATACTAGGCTATCTGCCCTAGGGCATTTATAAGCCTAGCCAGAGTGTGTTTGGCTTTCGCCACCCATTTTAAATGAATTTTGCTATGCCCTTTTTCGAAGTTAGTATACTGTGCCTCTGTCTAACAGTGACACAGAAGTGATACCCGGGGTAAACCTACGATCTCCCATCCACTCATCAAGATTCCTCTTGAAGAGAGTCAATGAGGGACTCTGCCTAACCTGGACTGGGATTTTATTCCAGAGTGAAGGGAGCCTCTGGGTTATGAATCTGTCCCTCCAGCATGTCCTATTTATTTCAGTGCTGAGGTTCAAGTCTCTCGCCGTAGCTCGATGGGATTTGGATTTTCTGAGGTGCAGCATGTCCATTAATTCCGGGTTGGACATGGCTTTATACGTCAGGCACAGATCGCCTCTGAGCAGGCGGTATGCCACTGAGTAGAGCTGGAGTTTCTTTAACCGGGCAGCATATGGCATCTGTTTGAGCCCTTTGATCCTCTTGGTGAAGTACTTTTGGGGTCTTTCCAGTTGCTGCAGGTGTCTGGTAAGGTACATCCCACAAGGGGCATTGTAGTCAATTATGGGCCTGATGAGGGATGAGTAAAGAGGCACGATGACCTCCCCTGATGTAGATGTGAATCCCTTCATGATTAGGTGGGCTATATAAAATGCTTTTCTAACCACTTTGGCCACGTGGTTGTCAAATGAAAGATTGCTATCAACATGGGTCCCCAGGTCCCTAATTTCTTCTTCCGTACTTAATGGATTACCACCTATGTGGTAATTTGTGGACACTTTGTTTTTGCCAAAGGGGATGACTATACACTTTTTGGCGTTTAGCTTGAGGCCATGGCTCTGGCACCAGTTGTCTGTTTCTATGAGGCCCTTCTTTAGGATGCTTGTGTCAGCTGGAGAGTCGATTATGGCACCTAGTTTGCAGTCATCTGCGAACTTGGTCAGACACAGTCCTTCCGTGTTGGCCTGTACCTCCGAGAAATATATACCGAACAAGAGAGGTCCCAGGACTGAGCCTTGTGGGATGCCACTTGTAACTGGTTTGGAGTCTGACATGACTCCAGCAATTCTAATCATGTGGGTTCTGTCCTTGAGCCAGTTTGCAACCCATCTAGTGACATAGGGGTTTATATTTAAGCTGGTGAGCTCATCTATAATGCCCGAGTGAGGTATTGTATCGAAGGCTTTTGCGAGGTCCAGGTAGGCTGTGTGGACCACCTTCCCCTTGTCAATGGCCTTGATGACTGTTTCAAAGAAATCGACCAGGTTTAAGAGGCAGGATCTGCCCTTAAAGCCAAACTGGGTAAGATCCAGTGTCTGTAGGTCCCCAATATCTTTATTTATGAGGTCCATGATGATCCTTTCCATAGCTTTGCAGACCAAGTTAGTCAGGCTTATGGGGCGATAGTTTCCAGGATCTGTTGAGGCATCACCTTTGTGGAGAGGGACCACTGTTGCTGTACGCCACTCTTTTGGTATATATCCTGTAATAAGGCTGAGACTGAACAGTAGTTTTATGTTTGGGTTTAGCTCTTCTTGGAGTTCATGTAGGACACAGCCCGGGACACCGTCTGGTCCCATTAATGCTGTGTTTTTTGCTTTGGAGAGGGCAGCTCTTACCTGAGCATCTGAGATGTCGGGGGCAGCACTCTGCTGGGATAGATATTTGCCCTTTTGGTGGTGGTGGTGGTGGGGGGGGGAGTTTGCGCTGAACCTGTCAGCCAGGATGTTGGCAATGTCTGTGGGTTCGGTGTATTTTTTGTCATTTTGGACTAATTCTGAGCATATCTGGGAATTCCCACCCAAGTTCCTAACATAACTAAAGAAAGCCTTGTGATTATCCTTAGTGTCCTGTGCAATTTTTCTCTCGAAGCTGGCCTTAGTTGATTTTATGAGTGCCTGTAGTTTTTTGCTAATACTGATCAGAGATGCCTTCCCTTTTTGGGATTTCGCTCTATCATGTAGTAGCTTCCTCCTTCTATTGTATAATTTTGTTTATGGCTGGGGTCCACCAGACAGGACGCCTGCCTTTGGAGGATTGGGTCTTGGTTTTATTTGGGATTGTATGATCCATGCATTCCTGAAGGTGTTCATAGAATGCGTTTATAAAGGATTCTGCGGTCTGGGCCGTATTTTCCACAGGCCCGGGGACTTTGAAGGATTCCACCTCGGTTTTGAGGAGTGTGAAATTTGCTTTAGAGAAGTTTTTCACTGTGGTTTTCTGGGGAGGGGGGTGGGGTCGGGATGTGACTATCCAGTGAGATTAGTTTATGGTCTGATCTTACCAGTGAGGGATACACTTCTGGTCTGGAGCATAGAGCCCCCATGTTGGTGATGATCAGGTCCAGTATGTTTTCCCCTCTTGTGGGAGTGGTAACAAGTTATTCCATAGCATTTGAGTTTATAAATTCTGGGAACCTCTGGGCTAGGGTGTTGGAGCTAGAGTAATTCTCCCAGTTTATGTTTGGGTAGTTGAAGTCGCCCAATATAATGGTGTTTGGAGAGACCTTCATATTTTCCAGTGTTCTTAGGAAGGCCGAGTGGGGTTCCTGGGTTTGGGAGGGTGGTTTGTAGCAGGCTATAAACTGGAAGGCAGTTTTACCCACTGTTACTTGCACATGGATAGTCTCTGATACTTCGTGCTGTGCCACCAACCTGAAGGTGTGGGCATCTTTGATGAATATTGATACTCCCCCTCCTTTTGTGGTTCGGTCCAAGTTTTGGGGCTGAAAAGCATGGTATGAGGTATAACCTGGTAGTGCTGGGGTGCTCTCAGCAGCCTTGAACCAGGTTTCTGTTACTGCACAGATATCGATGTTCTCCATGCTAAGGAGAGTTTCGAGTGCATGCATCTTGAGGTTTAGACTTCTGGCGTTGAGTAGCATTACTCTTAGTTTCTTATCCCTTGTGATACCTATGGAGGTGGGTTTGTCTTTTGAGCCTTGCCTAAAAAAGGCACTATGGGAGTAGCAAGAGCCTTTGCCAATATCCGAAAGTCCAGGGGTGACAGGTGCAAGCCGTCCCTGGCAAAGCATCGTGGCTTGTCGAGCATGTCATCCCAGGCTGACAGGCATTGGATCTCCTTTGAATGACACCAATACTTACGCCAATTGTTGAAATTGATCATCTTGTCTTCATATTGTGGCATCATTCTTGTTGAGGGTAATATGCTACTCAAGATCAGGGTAATACCGGCCTGGGCTACATGCTCAGAGAGCTCCTCTATGTCTCTTTTCATGTAGTCCAGGGAGGCACGTCTCAGGTCATTCACACCAGCATGGACAATGACTGAGTCATATTTGTACTTACCTTGGAGTGACCTGAGTGCGTGTGTTATGTGGCGGATCCTAGCGCCTGACAGGCAGCTCACTGTGACCTTCTCCTTGTTCAGCCTGGTGAGCGGGACGTCAGTGGGCCTGACGATAAAGTCACCTATTACAAGTGTATCAGGTGTGTTGTTTAGCCTTAAGGGCTGTGACTGTTCGGCACACTGGCTTTGTGAGCTATGTGTTGCATGTGTTTTGTTTTGGGGTAGCGGTTGCTTGGGTGTCTGCTTTGGAGGTCTCTGCTGCTTAGGCAGATTTTTATTTAGAGCCGAGTATGTTTTTGTGTGTTTATGTGTTTGGTTTGCTGTCATGGTAGGTCTGTGTGAGACTGGAATTGTAGTGAGTGTGGTTTCCTTCTCCTCCTGACTAGTTACGCCAGTACTGAGTTGAGAGAGCTTAGCCTCCAGTTTGGCTATATGGTTGCATCTCTCACATGTGTTGGAATTTGTTGGGAGGAGGAGAGGGTTGTCTGTGTACATGAGGTAGTTGTAACATTGCCTCAAGATTCCCAGATTCACCAGCTGGACCAGAGAGGAGATTGACTACTGACCTTTGGACATGCTAGAATAGTATTGGGAATTCCTTTATAATTGAAAAAAAGGGCCAATGCGGAACAAGGTACTCAAGGGGAGTTTGTGAGGGTGTAGTGCTTTTAATTCTTTAGTGCTGACTTGTATAATTGCTTTAGTGAGCAAGTGCCAGGCTTTAGAGAAGGAATAGGGTGTTTATTATGAGAACTAGATCAATTCTAAGGGAAAAAGTGAAGAACAGACTTTGTGGAGCCGAGAATGGTTTAAACCCAATTAAGTGGAGCTGCCCGATGCTGCGCTATGCGCAAAGCCGCGCCAAAGTGGGTTTTATGCAGGGGGACTTTAAAGAGCTAGAAATTGGCCCAAAATGGCCAATAGACTACCAGATTCTTGTGCTGGGAACACTCCTCCAGGGATAGATAGGCTGCTCTAAGCCATTGGTGAACAAAGAAGCCTCCCTTTATCCAAGAAAGGAAATGGGCAACACAGGAACTTTCCAAAAGTCCAGAATACAGCAAAGCCTGTATTTGGACTACTCTAGGTCAGGAAAGAAGGGAAACAAGGATAATTTTTTTTTCTTTTTTGCAACAAACAGCAGGAAAATGGAATAAATATGTAACACAGGCTAACACACACCAGTGTGTAGCCTCAACAGGTAAATGCAACAAACAGGACAAACTTTAAATTACAAGGGCAAAAGTGCATTAAAGCTGGCTTTAAAGCAGGGGGTTATAAAGAGATAGGAAATGGCCCAAAACGGCCAATAAGCTATAAGTCACTGGGCTGGAACCACTCCTCAAGGGACAGATAGGCTGCTCAGAGCTCCACACTCTCACTGGTGAACAAAGAAGCTTCCTCCTATCCAAATAACGATATGGGCAACACAGGAACTATGACACAGTCCAGAGATCAGCAATACCTGAAGACTGGACTATTCTAGTTCAGTAAAGGCGGGAAACAAGGATATTTTTTGTTTTTTTCTTTACAAAGTAGCAGAAATTAGGTACAGAAACACAGTAAATGCTTTAATTCGTCTAGCGCACTTGAGTGTGTAGCCTACCAGTTAAACTAAGCAAAAACAAACTTTAAAAGTACAAAAAACTCAGAAATACAGGCAGGAATGCAATAAAACAACTTTGCAGAGCTTATTTAGTTGAAGAAACAGAGAAGTCTACATAAACAGAAAAGCAGCTAAAACACACAAACACTTCAGATGCAGTGCAACCTAAAGCACTTGAGTTGAAGCACTATTAAGGCAATTACAGTTATAATAAATGCTCTGAAATATACTCTATTTCTAAAATGTTTGAGAAGCACAGTCAGAACACAAGGAGATTCAGGTAAAAAAAAATGTTTGTTTTTTTTTTTTGAAAGGGAAAAAGGAGAAACAGAAGGCCTTATCCAATGTTCTCTCTGTATTAGGTAGAATGAGCTAATGATCCTAGACTGGGAGGAGCATCACAGATCAGATTTACAGTAGGGGCGGGCAACTGCAAAGCCACCAAGTATAACAGCAAGAAACCAACTGGGAGGGGGGTGGGGACAAAAACAATAGCCTACAGACAGTAAGCACTAGAGAAAGTCACAAATGAAAGTTTTTAAACAGATAAAGATTTGTAAAGATACAGCATGCTTTTAACTGCAAAACAAATCATTTACTTGCGCAGATTAGTTAATAGCAATAAAATACACTCAAAGACTAAAAAGCAGGCAATAAAAGTGCTATATATTAATTGTTAGAAACAATAATCTGTATAAATAATCAAAAAAAAAAACAGGATACTTGTATATCTTAGCTAACAGTTGTGGTCAACAACTCTCATCCACTCTGCTCAGTGTGTATAGACAGAAACCCTATCAAAGTTAGGGCTTAAATACCAGAACAACAACTTTTTTTTTTTTTTACAAACACAAAAGAACCAGCCCCCACTAGCCAGCAGACAATTAACACAATCTAGCCAAGTTAAAGAAAGGCTTCAGCTAAAAACAATAGCCTACAGACAGTAAGCACTAGAGAAAGCCACAAATGAAAGATTTTAAACAGATAAAGATTTGTAAAGATACAGAATGCTTTTAACTGCAAACAAATCAGTTACGTGTGCAGATTAGTTAATAGCAATAAAATACATTCAAAGACTAAAAGCAGGCAATAAAAGTGCTATATATTAATTGTTCAAAATGAGAAGTTACGTACCTACCATAACGTTCCATATTAGTTGTCTTCTCTTGTCTTCTTTCTTGCCGGATGGGTTTGGAGCTGATCCTCTGCTCCGACTCGGCCACTTACTAAAGCTCGAGAGCTTATTTTACCGGCTCGAGGCAACCCTATATCCCATGATGCTAGGCGATAACTCCCCAGATCTCGTTCGGAAGCTGAAAAACCTAGCATAGGCCAATAAAACAAAATCCTCCAACTGGAAGGAGGAGGAAGAGGGATAAAACCCCCCAAAGATAATTATCTACACTATATATATCCTAGGACACCTAGATGGTGAACAAGGGAATAAAAGGACCCTTCAAGGAAGGAAAGATCTTCTCGGTCTGTCCAGGCTAGGGGGATGGTGGGATGCAAGAAAGAAGGCGAGAAGACAACTAACATGGAACGTTATGGTAGGTACATAACTTCTCAATGTTAAGTTGTCAATCTCGCCTTCATTCTTGCTGGATGGGACCCCGTCCCTAGCACCTTCATCCTGGGTGGCTCATTGGAACAGACTCTTAAGAATGGTGGAACCAAAAGTTGCTCTGTCCCTGGAGGCCATGTCCAATCTGTAATGTGAAACAAAGGTATGAGGAGAGGCCCATGTGGCTGCCGCACAGATAGTGTCTATTGGTAGTCTCGCTTGAAAAGCTGTAGATGTAGCTAGTGCTCTAGTTGAATGGGCTTTTGGCTTAGAAGTTAATTCCCTGCCTCTGAGTTGATAAATAGATGTAATCACAGAAGACAACCACCTAGATAGGGTTACCTTGGAAACAGGAAGGCCTTTCTTATTTTCTGCGTACGATAAAACAGTTGATCAGACTTCCTTATTTGTTTGGTTCTATCTAAATAGTATCGGAGCTGGCGGTGAACATCTAGATAATGCAGCTTTTGCTCTGCTCTATTAGTATAGTTTGGGAAAAAAACTGGGAGATCAATTGACTGATTTAAATTTGTCTGCAAAGCCACCTTGGGTAAGAAGGATGGATTAGTCCTTAGAGAAACTCTGTCTTTATGGAAGATTAAGTAGGGAGGACGAATGCAGAGGACGTGAAGCTCAGATACTCTCCTAGCAGAAATAATGGCGACTAGGAAGAGTGTCTTCCAGGAAAGAAATTTCAATGAACAGGAGACCGCAGGTTCAAAGGGGGGAAGAATCAAGGATGTTAAGACTAAATTAAGATCCCACTGAGGTGGAGGGTCTTTGATCGGAGGCGTAAGTAAATATACACCTTTAAGGAAAGCTTTGCAAAGCTTATTGGACATGATGTTGTGGTCCGATAAGCCTGTATGAAAATTCGATATGGCTGCCAACTGAACCTTTACTGTAGAGGCAGAAGACCCTGAATGAAAAATTTCGGCTAGGAAGTCTAAGACCGAATGAATTGGGGCAATAAAAGGATCTATATTCCTTGCCTTTGCCCAGAAGGAGAAACGTTTCCATTTACTAGTGTAAATCCTTCTGGTGGAAGATTTAAGGGAAGCTACTATGATATCCCGGACGGGATTAGAAATCATAGGAGGTCTGGCTAAGGACGGAAGTGGAGAAACCAAGCAGTGAGGTTGAAAGAATGTAGGGATTGGTGCAGCTGCCCTGACTGATGGGTCAACAGATCTGGAGCTGGGTCCAGATGCCAAGGCTGTACCAAAAGATAATGATGTAGGAATGGAAACCATATCTGTCGAGGCCAATAAGAGGCAATGACAATCAACTTGGCTCTCAAAGTGGTTGCTTTCTGAATTACTTGTGGGATTAGAGGAAAGGGTGGAAAGGCATAGTGAAGTCCCCGAGGCCAATCTTGGACTAGAGCGTCTCTGAGGGCATGGCCTGGAAGGGGGAAGAGGGTGAAGAAGTCGGGGCATTTGCTGTTTTGGGGTGTAGCAAAAAGATCGCAGCAAGGAAGGCCCCACTTCTGAAAAATCTCTTCCGCTACCGATTGTTTGAGAGACCACTCGTGTGGCATGAGTACAGCTCTGCTCAACCTGTCCGCTATGATGTTGGACTTCCCGGGGATATGCGTTGCTATCAGAAACCACTGAGAGGAGA
This sequence comes from Protopterus annectens, assembly GCF_019279795.1. Taxonomy (NCBI): domain Eukaryota; kingdom Metazoa; phylum Chordata; order Ceratodontiformes; family Protopteridae; genus Protopterus; species Protopterus annectens. The sequence continues at coordinate 1,671,353,765 of NC_056732.1, forward strand.
TCGCCCATTGCCAAAGTCTGAGTGCCTCTCGACACAGGGGATAGGACTTGGTTCCGCCTTTTTTGTTGATATACCACACTACGGACATATTGTCCGTTTGGATTGCAATAGTTCCTAGGGGAAGAGAGTCGTGGAGGGCTTGCAACGTTAAAAGCACTGCTCTCATCTCTAGGACATTTATGTGCAGGTGGCGTTCAAAAGGTTGCTAAGTGCCATGGACCATCCTGCCCTGAAAATGCCCCCCCCCACCCGATCAGGGAGGCGTCCAATGTCACCGTGGCGACCGGGGGAGGAGGAATGAAGGGTCTGCCTTGATGGACTTGAGGGGACAATATCCACCAGGACAGATGACTTTTGCAAGTTGGAATTATCATGATCTTGTGGTGCATGGGGAGTTGCTGAAACGACCATTGGGCGAAAAGCATCCACTGTAGAAGACGCATGTAAAAACGTGCAAGGGGAAGAAGTGTTATGGCGGCTGCCATAATACCCAATACTTTCAGGACATACCTGGCCTGAATTTTGTCACTCTGAAGAAGAACATGGACATGGTTTTAAATATCCAAGACCCTTTGATCTGTTAACTTTGCTGAAAGTTGTACGGTGTTCAAGTTGGCGCCTATAAAGGTAATAGACTGACAAGGCAACAAGGCAGACTTTTCGAAATTTATAGAGATTCCTAGCCCTCTGCAAATGTGAATGGAGTAAGCTCTGGCTTGGAGAAGTTGATGCCTGGTGGTGGCAGTGAGGAGCCAGTCGTCTAGATATGGAAACACCTGGAATCCTTGCCGTCTCAGGTGAGCCGTAACCGCTGCCGTACATTTGGTGAACACTCTGGGGGCTGTAGTGAGACCAAAGGGCAGGGCTCTGAACTGGTAGTGACTGGCCCCCAGCCGAAAGTGGAGAAACCTTCTGGAGCGCCTGTGAATTTTGATGTGATAGTACGCATCCTGTAGGTCCATGGAGCACATCCAATTGTCCTTGCCCAGAAAGGGCAGAATGGACTGTAGCGTGACCATCCGGAATCTTGTTCTCTTTACAAACTTGTTTAGTTTGCTAAGATCTAATATTGGTCTCCAGTCCCCTGTCTTTTTCGGTACCAAAAAGAACCTTGAGTAGATTCCGGATCCTAGTTGGTCTGCTGGGACTGGCTGGATGGCTCTTTTTGCTAGCAGTTTTAATATTTCTGATACTGCTAGTTCCCTTAGACCAGGTGGAACGTCTGGAAGGGTTCCCTTTTGCTGAATTGGGGTTTGGATAAAGGGAATTTTGTAACCCTCGGATATGATTGACTGTACCCATTTGTCTTGAGTAAGGGAAAGCCAGGCTATTGGGTACAGCGACAATCTTCCCCCGACTGCCTCCGAAGGTGGACAATCGGGCAACATCTCAGGGATGCTGGAAGGATTTGTCAGAGAGAGGCTCCCTGCTACCCTGGTTCTGTGGACCCCCTTCTGCCCCTAGGGCGGCGTCTGTTGTTACCCCCTCTGCCTCTGGGGGTAAACAGACCTCTTGCATCAGGCGTGACTCCTTGAGATTTGCGGAACCACATTTTCCCACCCTTCTGACCCTTAGGGTATGGTCTTGAAGGGGTGGAGAAACAGACTCCTATGGCAGAAAGAGTCTTGCCATCTTGTTCGCATCTGGTCAAGGTGTCTTTCACTTGAGGTCTGAACAAAGCCGAACCATCAAAAGGGGAATTTGTGAAGGAAGCCTTGAAAGGGTCCACGAAATTACACAGCCGCATCCAGGCGTGATGCCTTAAGGCCACTCCTGTGCCCGCGTCCCTACTCGCTCCATCGGCTGCATATGAAATTAGACGCATGGAGGAGTTAACAATCGAGTTCAGGGTTCCAAGCTTTGAGTTTATTTTATCCTAGGACCCAGCAGCTGATGGATCCTGTAAGACTTCTCCCAACTCTTTGAGAATATCTCTCTGAAGGCGGGTGAAGTGACACAAGTAATTCAGCGACCGCATGGCAAAGGTCGCTGAAGAAAACATCCGCTTACCGTACCTATCCATGGTCCTAGAATCCTTATTAGGAGAGTGGATAGGTACTGAAGGATCAGCTAGTTCCTTCTTGGTGGCTGCAGCCTCCACCATGGCATCCGCCGGTACACCTTTTGTTAGGAATTGCTTGTCAACTGGTGCTGTGATGAATTTAGATGGCCTCCGAGGGGTGGGTTCCACCGAATCCGGGGCCAACCACGCCTTCCGAGCCACTACTTCCATAAGGGGGTTGAAAGGCGGAGACACCCAGGAGGTGGAGGGCCGAGAACCAAATGCCTCCAGGTACACAGACTAGTCCTCGGAAGGATTAAGGGAAGACAAGTTCCCCCTCTGCTTTAGGATTTCTAGGATGTCAGAGAAAGAGACATCCTCAGAGGGGGACTTTGGGGATCCCTCCGACTTATCCAAGTCGGTGTCAGATGTAATGGACTCAGGGGAGTCCACATGCTTCCTCTTACATGTCCTCTTACGTGGAGGCTCCACTGACAGGTCAGGAGAAGCCTGGGAAGAGGAAGAAATTCACAGTGGGGAAACCTGAGGTGTTGGATCTCTGGGTCCGGAGCAAGAGAGTGGGAAGAGACATCAGCAGGCACTGTAGTGGGAGGAGCTGATGGAGCTGACCGTTGACTAAGCCCTGGGGCTAGTACGCTCATCACCTCGAAGGCTCCCCTATCAGAAAGGCCAGAGGGCCCCCGCTCCGAAGAGGTAGGAACCCCAGGCCGCACCGACAGGGAAGGCTCCGTGGCCAATGTCGGGGCCGAGCTGACCAGTGCCGACGCTCCGAGAGGGAGAACGGGGTCGGACAATGGCCCGATGCCACTCGCCCCCTCGGAGCCGATGAGAGAGATCAGGCACCCGGATCCGTCCAGTGAAGGTATCAAGGAGGAGATCGGAGCAGAAGACGAAGGAGCCGAAGGGGGAGGTATCGGCTCCGATGCCACAACAGTCATAGCTCCGAACTCTGAGGGAGAGTCGAAGGAGGAAAATTAGGTGGAGTTATAATAGCTACCGTCTGATGAGACGGGCTAGAGATCATCTGGGCCAATGCCTGAGACTTTAACAGCCTACTTACCACTCTCTCTAGGTCGTGATCTGAAAGTCTGGACGACCGAGAAGATCGGCTCCGATGGCTCCGCTCCGAGAGCAGGGGAGATCTCGGAGCCGAATGGATGGACTCCAATGAAGGGGATCTTGACCTCTTCTTGGATAGAGCCAACGGAGCTGAGGACACATCGGCTCCAGCCGGAGCCGACATTGAAAGCATGGGCTCAGAGGTATTGGCACCGAGTAGTGCCGAGACCGGAACCTGTGACTCAAAGGGATCGGCTCCAGCCGGAGCCGATCTAAGCACAGACAAGGAGCCAGCAGCCGAAGGCTTAGTACTTGGAGCCGACGGTTTTGCTGGTTTCGAAGGCCTCCCCGACACAGACTTAGTCGGGGAGCCCTCGGGCTTTAACAAGCCCCTCAGTATAAGTTTGTTCCTGCGCTCCTGCAGGACTCTTGGACTGAATACATGACATACAGAACAAGAGTCCTGCAGGTGCAGGGGTCCCAAGCAGTAAACACAAGAAGTGTGACCGTCTGTCAGAGGCATTTTCTGACAGCACGAGTCACACTTCTTAAAACCTGAGACCTTAGTTTCCTTTGGTTCCTTCGACATAACAGTGTCGAGGGTTCACAAAGGTAAGAGAAAAAAAACACACACACACTCTCAAAAAATTATAAAATAACAATAAAAATGCTAAGGGATACTGACACACCCAAATACTCCACAGGATCCCTAGAAAAAATAGGAAAGGGGCAGGCTTAAGGCCTAACCTAAGAGTGGAGGGGGAGGGATATAAGGGATAAAAGGAGAAGGTATAAAACAGTAACAGAGTTAAAGGTAGTTGCTAACTATTGAAAAAAGACAACTGGGTGAAAAATTAACTCAAAGGGGTGACTGAACACTATAAATATAAAGACTTACCAGGAGCCGGTAAAAATACGCACCTCGCAAGCGAAAGCGGCAAACGAGATCTGGGGAGTTATCGCCTAGCATCATGGGATATAGGGTTGCCTCGAGCCAGTAAAATAAGCTCTTGAGCTTTAGTAAGTGGCCGAGTCGGAGCCGAGGATCGGCTCCTGAACCCATCCAGCAAGAATGAAGGTGAGATTGACAACTTAACATCAATAATCTGTATAAATAATCAAAAAAAAAACAGGATACTTATTTATCCCAGCTAACAGTTGTGGTCAACAACTCTCATCCACTCTGCTCAGTGTGTATAGAGAGAAACCCTATCAAAGTTAGGGCTTAAATACCAGAAGAACTCCTCTTTTTTTTTTTTTTTTTACAAAAACACAAAAGAACCAGCCCCCACTAGCCAGCAGACAATTAACACAATCTAGCCAAGTTAAAGAAAGGCTTCAGCTAAAAACAATAGCCTACAGACAGTAAGCACTAGAGAAAGCCACAAATGAAAGTTTTTAAACAGATAAAGATTTGTAAAGATACAGAATGCTTTTAACTGCAAACAAATCAGCTACTTGTGCAGATTAGTTAATAGCAATAAAATACACTCAAAGACTAAAAAGCAGGCAATAAAAGTGCTATATATTAATTGTTAGAAACAATAATCTGTATAAATAATCGAAAAAAACAGGATACTTATATATCTCAGCTAACAGTTGTGGTCAACAACTCTCATCCATTCTGCTCAGTGTGTATAGACAGAAACACTCATCAAGGTTGGGCTTGAAGAGGGTCTGTTTGACATGTATGGGAAGTCTAGTCCCGAGACAGGGCGGCCTCTGGGAGACGGACCTGTCTCTACAGCATGTTTTGTTGATGTCGCATATTAGATTCAGGCCTTTCAAATGGGTAATGCGTGAGGGGTTACTCTTACAGATAATGGAGCATCTCTAGTGTGGCATGGTCTGAGACTGCCTCGTAGGCGAGACACAGATCACCCCTTAGCAAGCTGTATGATACCAAAGAGAGTGATACTGATTTGAGCCTGTCTGCATAGGATAGGTGTTAGAGGCCATGGATTCACTTTGTTAGGTATTTCACTGGCCTTTCCAGTTGGTGCAGAGCTTTGGAGAGGTACATACCAAATGGGTAATTATACTCAATTACTGGTCTAATGAGGGAGGTGTTTAGAGAGATAATATCCATTTTTCTGGATGCAATCCCTTTACATATGAGCTGAACCAATTAAAAGGCTTTTCTGACCACTGCCACGAGATAATGGTCAAATGTGACATTATCAACTCGAGTGCCCAGGTCTCTCACCACTGGTTGTGTGGTTATGGGGTTGCCAATGACGTGGTAATCAGTAGAGGCTGTGTTTTTGCTGAATGGTATGATGATACATGTTTTTTGTATTTAGCTTGAGGCCATGACTTTGGCACCAGTCATTAGTTGCTGTGAGATCCTCTTGCAGTATGTTATCATCATCTGAGGAGTCAATGACAGCACCCAACTTACACTCGTCTGCAAAGTTGGCCAGCCACAGGCTTTTTGTCTTTGTCTGGACCTCTGAGAAGTAGATATCAAACAAAAGGGGTCCCAGGAAAAATCCCTAGGAACTCCACTAGTGACAGGTCTGCTACTGGAAGTGGAGGTGCCTATTTTTGACTTGGGGGGGTCCTGTCAGTGAGTCAGTTGGCCACCCACCTGATGAGATAAGGATTTATGCCAAGTTGTATTAGCTTTTCAATGATGCCCAAGTGGGGGACTGTGTCAAAGGCCTTGGTCAAGTCAAGGTAAGCTGTATGCATGGACTTTCCCCTCATCCACAGCCTTGATGACAGTTTCAAAGAAGTCAACCAGGTTCAACAGGCAAGATCTGCCCTTGATGAATCCAAACTGGGTTGAGTCCAGTGCTTGGAGATTGCCTACATCCTTGTTTATGAGATCTATAATAAAACGTTCCATGGCTTTACAGATCAGACTTGTCAAGCTAATGGGGTGAGAGTTTCCAGGGTCAGTAGTGGCACCACCTTTGTGGAAGGGGGTGATAATGGCAGTTTCTCCACTCTGCTGGAATGAAGCCTGTACTTAGGCTGTGGTTGAATAGGGTGCTCAATGAAGAAGACAGTTCTTGCTGGAGATGGTGCAGAATACAGCCTGGGATACTATCAGGCCCCATGGAAACTGCGTCCTTTGCCTTGGTTAGGGCCTTTACCACTTGATCTATGGAGATGTGAGGTGCGGGACAAGTATCGGGAATGTCGAAAAGACCTTGGGAGGGACAGGGGGGTGAAGTTTGTGCTGAACCTATCTGCTATCAGGTTGGCTAAGTCAAAAGGATCGGCGTAAGTGATACTGTTAAGTACTAATTCAGAACAAACCTGGGCTTTGCCGTGAAGGTTCCTGACGTAATTCAAGAAGGCTTTGTGGTTTCCCTTTTATTTCAGAGGCTAGTTTCGATTCATAATTGGATTTGGAGGCTTTCCCTTGTGATCTAATTTGCTTGTTGAGGCTAAGGAGGGAGTTTTTCCAATTTGGAATATGCTGCTTTTTATCCTTGGACAACAGTTTCTTCCTTTTGTTGTAAAGCCTGCTGATAGAGGATGTCCACCAAACAGGTTTGTGTTTCCTTGAGAAGCAGGTTTTAGATCTGTTGGGTATGGCTGCGTCCATGCAGCTGTACAGGTGCTTGTATACTGCAGTGGCATACTGTTCAGCATAGTTGTCTGCATCCTCTGATGGGAGCAGTGGTGTGAAGCTACAGATACCCTCCCTTAGGAGGTTGCAGTCAGCTTTTGAGAATCTTTTTAGCTTGATTACAGTTGAGGGGGTTGGGTGGGATAGAAACTATGAATGAGACAGTCCCATGATCTGATCTCACCAGGGAAGAACATACTATGGGAGTAGTGCAATGGTCACCCATGTTTGTGAAATCCAGGTCCACAATGTTATCTCTGCTTGTGGGGAATGAGATGAGTTGGTTTAGTGCATTAGAATTGATGAAGTCAATGAATCTTTCAGTGAATGAATTAGTGGAGGAATAGTTCACCCAGTCTATGGTGGGGTAGTTGAAGTCACCAAGGACCAGGGTGTTAGGGGATACCTTAATGGAGTCAAGTAGATCCAGGTAAGAGGAGTGGGTGTCTTGATTCATGGAGGGGGTCTACAGCTGGGTATAACTTTGACGGGTATCTTGCCAACTGTCAGTTGCACCTGGAGTAGTTCCAGTGCGTTATGCTGGTGGACCAGTCTGGAGGTGCGCCTGTCCTTAATTAAGAAAGAGACTTCACCACCCTTAGTCTTCCTGGCCTCATTTTTGGGGTTGGAATATGCGGAATGAGGTATAGCCTGGTAAGGCCGGGGTGCTCTCAGCAACCCTGGACCAAGTTTCCATGACCGCACAGACATTGGCATCTTCCAGTGCAAGTAGAGCCTCCAGTGAGTCCATTTTCAGGTTAAGGTTCCTAGTGTTAAGCAGCATGATCTTCAATCTGCTTTTTTGACAGATCTTTTATGTTGGAAGATTTGTCTTTGGGACATTGCCTAAAAAAAGGCCCAATGGTGGAGGCGAGAGCCAGGACCAGGATACAGAAACCCAGTGGTGACAGGTGGAGGCTCTGGCAAAGCATCGACGTCTGTCTACCATGTCCATCCCCAGGCAGACAGATACTGGATCCCTTTGGAATGGCACCAGAAACTAAGCCAACTGCTGAAATCAATTATTTTTTGTTGGTATTGTGGTATCATACTTGGCGAAGGTACGATGCTGCTTAGGGCTAGGGTCATACCTGCCTGGAACACATACTCTGAGAGCTCAATCATGTCTCTCTCTTCATACAGTCCAGGGAGGTACGATGGACAATGACAGTTGTACTTGTTGTGGAGAGACTTGAGTGCATGCGTAATGTGGCGGATTCTGGCACCAGACAGACAACTGACCTGGACCTTCTACTTGCTGAGGCTAGTGAGGGGGATACCGGTGTGTCTCACAACTGAGTCACCAATAACTAGAATGTTTGGTTTATTATGTCTTGTGGGCTGTGTTGGTTTATTGTGTTGCCTTACGGGCTGTGTTTGAGAGTCACTGGTGTGTTTTGAAACTGATAATTTTGTCACAGCCAAAGATGAAACATTCTTGCTTGCTATTTAGTAATGTACAGCATCAATACACCATTTTAAATGACTACAGAGATGCAACATATAAATAACTGCTACTGTTCTGCAAAGGAATTGTTTGAAGGTATAAAATGGCAGCAATTTTGTTTTCACTTGCTGCAGACAGGAGCACCTCCTCTTCATTAAAACTTAATCAAGAAGCATGTACATATGCTCATTAACATGCATTGAGCAACTCTTATCCACTGGACTATGGTGGTAGCAAGCTGGGCATGGTACAAGAACTCTTTGCTATCCTCTAGGCTCATCTTGCAGGATTTGTAGACTTTTTCACTGGTAAACTAGCTCATTCACACCTAGACGTGAAGTGGTGTAATGCCACTCTTCCAGTAGCCAATAAAAATTATTTGGACTCCTAAGCATTTTGTGGAAATCAGGTATAACGAACATAAGCCAATCAAATGTAAAAATCTTTTAAGAGTAAATGCTATTAAAAGGTGAGGTCATGTGTTCAGGAAAAAGTTTTCTTTGCCACAACAGATATCAGTGCTTTCACTGTCTTTGCATCAATACTGTAACATTTAAGGCAGAAAATCAAGATTTTTTTTTAAATGTCAGAAATAGTGCTTCATTATCTTGGGACACTGCACAATCAGAAGATGTACGGTCACCAACACTTTTGTTCGAGAGACTTAAGCTTTTACAGCCTATTACAGCAGGTCAATGACTGCTCATCTGTGAGAAAGCGACTGGAGGTCAGTCACTTTCATACATAGATTGCCTCAGTACCCTCTCATAGCCAGTTCACTGTATACACCTCAGATCTTTGATGACAATAAAATAGTCAATAGAGTACTGCATTTCAGCTTGTTTTACTCAGAATATTCCTGCTAAGCCAGGTCAATGACAGCTGAGGAAAAGCACTTCTATCCACAAAGTGCCTTAGTACCCCACTCACTGTAGCCACATTATTTACCATATACACTTCAGATGTCTAACTGTGATCAAAAAGCAATAACTAAAGCAAAGTATTTCAGCTTCTTTTAATCAAACAGAAAACAGCCCAAAAAGCCGCACAGATAACTGCAACTTTGATCAAATGGTAGAAGAGGTCAGTCAACTTTAACCAGAGACTATCTGCCCGACACTTTACAGTCATGTTATCATCTGTGTATACCTCAGATGTCTGATTCACATAAATTAACAACTAAATGCATAAATAATGGCTACAGTAATGTATTTCAGCGTGTTGCTGTCAGATGGATAGTGTGATCCACTGAAAGTCCCCTCCTCCACACAACACAGATGTGCCCCCAATATTAGCCATTTTTCTTGACTGTGTACACCTTATATGATTGAATGTGATCAAATGAATGAAGATATACATACATGACAACAGTAATGTATTTCAGCTTACCGTCACATTACAGTACAGTCCACTGCAACCACCCCTACACATGTACAAAGATGTGCCCACCAAATACTGCCATTTCGCTGATTGTGCGCATTAGTATTTTAGCTCTTCACTATCAGACACACACTTTGTAACCCACCGCAAAACCCCTATGCACGCACATATACTAATAAATACATAACAAATACATACTAATCCACATACAATCTACGTCAAAGCATACATACTGTCATACAAGCTGACTGAAAATGACATTTCAAAAACTCATGGAGAGAGTTATTATCTAGTTAAAATAAGTTAATAACTTATTTACTAATAAAAATAGTTTTCTCCCACACTTGCAGTATGATGTATTTTGAGTCTTGGCTGTCTAATCCACAAGTCATTATGTGTTTTGTTGTTTCTGATTCATGCTACTACATACTCCAGTCACCTGATGCAGCCCAAGCCATTGGAAAGGCTGGTCACTGCTTCATCCAGCAGCATAAATAGCCCCAATGAAACTTCATTTTTATCCTCTTAAAAAGGCAAGAGCACCTCTGAAAAGTACAGCTGCTTTAGGAAGTAATTGTAGATGTTAAGAGTATATTTACTGTTACAGTTATGATGTCTTGGATTCCTGCCAGCACACTGCCCAAGAGCAGACCTGGCTTCCAGAGCTCTAATCTCCTCCTCCTCCTTCTATCTTTATTAAACTTTCTTCTACTAGGCTGTCAGGATTTGTTGTTAAAAGATGCGTCTTGGCAAATACCATCTTCAAATTCTTCTTGCCTTGTGTGGACAAGGAGACTTGTGCAGAGTACCAGAGTACAAAAGTGGACCTCGGTTAGTTAACCCCAGAGAACAATGGCCCAGCAATAAAGCTGCTGTGCACCTCATCTGGTTATAAGTGAGCAGAGATGAAAGGAGGGCACTTGATACCAACTCTACCTCAACAACAGGATATCCAAAAGGAGTGACAGAAGGGGTGGGGGAAGGGATTAGGACTGTAACAGAGAATAAGCTCAAAAATCTCATTAGGGCAATATTTTTATTAATCTGTAAACTGGATAAGCCCATTGGAAACAAGTGTCACTTCTCAGGATGACCCAGGAGCACTATCTTTTCAAGTGACTTGCTCTGAGGCACAAAGCAGGCAAAAGTACAGTTGTGTATACTTGCCATAAATGTAGATGTTAGAGTGTATTCACTGCTGCAGTCATTACATTTGGGTTATCTGCTTGCAGTAGCCCTCAGTCGGCCTGATTAACAAACTCTTGGGTCCTGCATCGGATGCTGTCCCTTCTTCCATGACGTCAGGTCATCAGGGGTATAAAACACACAGCCAACTCCATTACATCAGGTTCTTCTTGCCCCAGATGTCAGGTGCCCCCTAATGGTAAGCAATTAAATCTATAATTACAAAGATATACCTCCAACAAAAAAGCAAATACACCAAAAAGCTTTTTGAGCATAGTAAGGGAGAGTAGAGGTATAGCCAAAAGACGAAACGGGGCTGGAGGGAGGGTAACCAGGACTGCAACAGTGAATACACTGGAACATCTACATTTACACAACTGTATTATGTTCTTCGTGTTTCACTGTTGCAGCCATTACATTTGGGTAGATTCCCAAAGAGAAGGTTGAGAGGAGGAATTTAAACAGAATTAGGACCAGCTATAAGACCCTGAAAGACTGCAGTTGCAAAGCTAGCTCTGGATTTAGAGAAAATTGGCAAATGATAATGCTTGGCGAAAGTATGTACAGAACTCCAAGAAGCAGCTTCTAGGATGTCCCTGGTAGGAACGCCCCTGAGAAAAGTTGCGGAGGTAGATGCAGCCCTGGTTGAATGGGGTCTGGATGCCCTGTGGGATAGGTTTTCAATGGTGCTTACAGCAGAAATGAATGCAGTGGCCTATCCATTTTGAAATGGTTTGCTTTGAAATAGCTTTCCCCTCTGTCCCTGCAGCAAATGCCGCCAGCAGTTGTTCAGATTTCCTTTGAGGTTTAGTCCTGTCCAAGTAAAATCTAAGTTGTCTGTGCACATCTAAGGCGTGCAGTATCTGTTCTCCTTTGTTCTGTGGGTTAGGAAAGAAGGTAGGCAAATGAATGGACTGATTAAGAGCCACACTGGATACCACCTTGGGCATGAAGGAGGGATTGGTTCTGAGGGACACCCTGTCTGCATGAAAGATGAACGGCTCCACTGCCATAAGGGCCTGTAATTTAGATACCCTTCTTGCAGAAGTGACTGATAAAAGGAAAGCTGTTTTCCAGGAAAGGAATTTTAAATCTGCAGTAGCAGCTGTCTCGAAAGGAGGAAGAGTGAGTTTCTCCAAGACAAAGTTAAGGTCCCAGGCTGGAGTTGGAGCTCTCCTAAGTGGCCTTAAATTTTTGGCCCCTCTCAGGAACTGCTTGAGCAGTAGGTGAGAGAAGAGGGGAGGCTCTGTGCTATAATGAGCTAAAATGGCTGAGGCATGAATTTTGATGGAGGAAAAGGACAAGCTCTTATGAAGCATCTCAGTCAAGTATTGGAGAATCTGAGGTAAACTAGGCACTGCTGCGCTCATCCCTTGAGATAGATTCCAGGCACAAAATCTTTTCCATTTTGCAGCACAAGATTAGGCCTCCTTGCCTCTAAAATGATATCCATCACTGATTTACTGAGGGATGGTAAAGGAGAGATTAAGTAATTAGCCAGGCGGCTAGGTTCAGGGTTTGCAGCTGAGGGTGCAGAATCTGGTTGTCCTGCTGAGACAACAGGGAAGGAGTCTGAGGCAGGTGCCATGGGGCCAAGCATGACACACTGCACAAGAGGGGGTACCAGTGTTGGCGTGGCCAGTCTGGTGCAATTAAAATCATCCTTGGCTTGTCCTGTTTGATCTTTAGTAGTACCTTGGAGAGCAGAGGCAGAGGAGGAAAGGCATAAACTGATAGGTTTTTCCAGCTGAAGGATAGAGCATCCACTTTCCAAGCTAGCTTCTGGGGAATCCTTGTGCAAAATTTGTCCATTTGATGGTTCTGGGGGGAGGCAAACGGGTCTATAACTAGGCTCCCCCACTTGCTTGTCAACATGTTGAAAATCCATGGTTCCAGTTTCCACTCGTGTGGGTCCATGAGGTTTCTGCTTAGTCTGTCTGCCAGTGTATTTAGTTTTCCTGGCAGGACCTGAGCTTGTAGATTCACTTCCACATTCCACAATGCCATGGCTAGTCTGCAGAGGGGGTAAGAATGTGTACCCCCCTGCTTGTTTAAGTACCACATGACAGTGGTGGTGTCCATCTTTACCATTAGTTGTCCTGGAAGAATGTTGTCCTTGAAGGCTGTCAGAGCATTCTGTACAGCTAACATTTCCTTTGGATTTATGTGCAGGTGCATTTGACTTGGGTTCCATTTGCCCTGAATGCACTTTCCTGCCAGGTGAGCTCCCCATGCATAGTCTGATGCATCTGTTGTTAAAGTTTGGGTGGCAGGGGGTAGTGTGAATGGTAGTCCCCTGTTTTGGTGGCAGGCCTCTGCCCACCAAAGGAACTCTAGGCATAGGCAAGGTATGACAGGAATCATTGCTTCTAGATCCTGTGAATGTTAACACCATAGGCTTTTGACATACCATTGTAGTTTCCTCATATGCAGCATTGCATACAGAATTAGAAGAATGCAGGAGGCCATGAACTCCAAGGCTTGCAGTATTTGCCTTGCAGATAGCTGGGTTTTTGTGGCCACTTGCTTAAAGTAGGTTGTCAAATGAATCAGTTTCTCTGGCGTGAGAAAAGCCATCTGGGAAGTTGTATTCAAGCTTGCTCCCAGGAATATAATTTGTTGACAGGGTACCAGGTGAGATTTATTTTCATTTATGGTGTACCCCAGACAAGTCAGCATGCTTTGAACAAAGGCCAGATGATTCAAAAGTATGTCCTGGCTTTCTGCCTGAAATAAACAATCGTCCAGGTATGGGTATATTTGAATATTTCTTTGCCTGCAAAATGCAATGACTGGAGCTAGGCACTTTGTGAATACCCTGGGCGCAGTACATAAGCCAAAGGGCAGTGCAGAGAACTGATAGTGCATGTGGCCTGCTTTGAAGCGTAGGTATATTCTGCAAGACTCCCCTGATAGGGATGTACAGGTATGCTTCTTTTAAGTCTAGTGTTGCCAACCATGCATATTTGCCTAGCATAGGAAGCAGCTGGTGAAGTCAGCATTTTGAATTTTGGAATCACCAGAAAGGTGTTTAGAGTAGAACGGTCCAGGATAGGACACCATGTATTGCCTTTTCTGGGTACCAGGAAAAGTCTTGAAAAGAAACATTGTCCCTTTTCCTCTTCTGGTACCAACTGAATAGCCCCCATGCTTAAGAGAGAAAACTTGATTTTGGGCCTCTGCTCACTGATTTGGGGGTAGATCTGGCAACCCGCTTGGTGTTGGTAACGTGTTGAAGTGAAATCTCTATCCTTGGGACACTATTTAAAACCTATTTGTCCTGGGTAACGAGTTCTCAGTTTTTGGCCTGCAAACCAATCTTTCTGCCTAAAGGAGCATTCAGTTGGGAAGTGCTTGGAAGTTTTAAAAGCAAGTCATTGAGACAGCTTTCCATAGGGGGGGGGGGTCTTACTACTCCCAGATTTGGGTGCAGAAATCTCCCACTGCTTAGTCTTGTGTCCCCCTGGAACTGAAATCTGGGGTTTCTGCTGTGTCTGGCTTTGGCTTGAGGAGACCTGGAAGGGGCTGGAAAGGACCAATTCTTAGAGGGCCAATGCTTACTAAATCTAGGCGGCTGACCTTGCAAGAAATCTTTAACAGTTTACATAGATTTAGCTTTATATTCCATCTTTTTAAGAACTTCCTCAGCTTTGTTGCCAAACAGGTGGTCCTGATTTAAGGAAGCATCCAACAGTTTAGCTTTAACATGATCAGGCAAAGATTGCTCCTTAAGCCAAGCATGCCTTCTGAGCACAGACCCAACAGCAGCCCTACAAGAGGCCTCTAATGAATCAAATCCACATTGCAAAGTATGTTTACCAACCTGTTCAGCAGAATGCATTAAATCCTGTAATTCTTTATTTTCAGCACAGTCAGGATTCATCATCATTTTCGGTTTAAGCAACCCAATAACATGTTGTTGATACTTTAACATATAAAACTGGCAGTTTGAAGCCCTAATGGCCAAGGTTGCAGAAGTGTAAACCTTCTTACCCCATCTATCCAGCGCCCTGGAGTCTCTTATCAGAATGGGTAGGATTTTTAGCAGTAGAAGCCTTAATGCCCTTGGGTCCTTGTGAAATAGTCTCTGGATCAGCAATAGGATTTTTAAAAAGAAACTTGTGTGAATCAGGAACCCTGTAACATCTGTCAGGTTTTCTGGGAGCAGGAGGCAAAGAATCAGGGGCCAAACTAGATTCTAAAAAGGCATCATCAACAATGTCTAGTACAGGAGATATAGCTAAAGGCCTATGCTGAGGCAGGAGTAAGAAATCCCTAAGCCTCTTTTTTGAATCAGAAAAATCCTGGCTTTCCCAGTGGAAATGCTCCCTTAGAGTATGTAAAGTTTCACCAAAAGAAAAATCCTCTGGAAGGGAAGCAGAGAGAATAGAGTCCTCTGCATCAGAATCCTCATAAGTAGATCAGGGCAAATCCAGATCATCAGAAGAATCAGAAAAATCAGAATCCTGGTCAGAAGATTCATAAACAACTTCAGGTCTAGGTCTCTTAGAACGGGGACGTTGCCTTCCCCTGATTAAAGTTATAAGATCTTCAGCCATTCTTATTATTTGTTTTTTTAGGCATAGAGGCCTGAGCATGCGGCCTGGGCATCGGCTTCTTAGGCATAGTTTGAGATTTAGGCCTAAAGGAAGAAGGAGGTGTCAGTTTAATATGCAAGTCCGTAGGCCTGAATACACCCTCAGAAGCCTGTACCTGCACAGCGTATCCGGACCCATCCAAGGTAGAGACATCCGCAGGTTCCACAGTTGAAGCATCTTGCAGCATACCGGACTCTGAATGGGTCTCAATAGAGGCCTGCGAATCAGAAGTAGCGGGTATCAGGGGCTGCGAAAGCGTCTCACTGAGTACCGGTGAACTGGCGACTGGCTTAGGAGAAGCGTCGGCAGCTTTGGACTTAGGCGGCCTGTCTCTGTTGTTATCTTTGTGTTTTTTTGGAAATATGGTAGTCGGATGGCTAATCAACAACATTGCTGGATAATTAAACAGAGAACCGAAAAATTTAGAGGCGAAAATATACAGACAACGGATAATGCGCTGATTAAATAAAGCACAAAACCGACAGCAAGGTACGTCATGGTCAGGGCCCAGGCAAGGAATACAGCACGAATGAAAATCTTTGTGAGGTACTTGCTTTCCACAAGTAATGCAATTATTAACTTTTACTGACATCGGTAAGGAGCAAGAAAAAGTTTCCCCAACGGGGTACTTAGCTTTAGTTGAAGACTTCGGTTCTGAAACTCGAAAAAGAAAATTTCAGGAGTCGGCCGACCATCACTTGCGAACTGCTTTTGCTTCGGGCACTGCACAGCAAGAAAGACTGATGTAATGGCATCGACTGCATGTTTTATACCCCTGACTACCTGACGTCATGGAAGAAGGGACAGCATCTGACGCAGGACCCAAGGCTTTGTTAATCAGGCCGACTGAGGGCTACTGCAAGCAGATAACCCAAATGCAATGACTGAAACAGTGAAACACGAAGAACATCAGAGGTAGAAGGCATCAGACCCTACACACCTTTAACTAAAGGAAGGTCATTAACAGCTCAGAGCCATAATCCACTGTGCTACCAAACAAATCTACACATGCCAAAAAGTCTAAATAAAATGTTAGTTGCCCATGCCTTCTTTCTTAGTTTGGTGATTTGTTTAAAAAAAAAAAAAAAAAAAAAAAAAAGGAAAAACGTATTTGAGAGAGTGTACTGTTAGTACTTTCAGCATGAAAGCAGGATTAGTTTATAGTGTGACTTTAGTTGCTGTTTAAACCATTTTCACAACCTTCCTGCTCTATACTCCAGTACCTCTGCATATCATGTTCCTATAATGTCTTCAAGATTCTTACACGAAACAATGTCAAAAGTAAAAGATTAATCACAATCAATATAATTTCCCAAAACACTACATTATACAAGACTGCAACAATGTTTTCACGGTAGGCAAGCCCTGTGATTTTCCCCTCCCTCTTGCAATTAAATGTACTAATTCTACAGCTGAACTGCAAGGAAAGGAGAAGCGAACTAAAAAGGTAAACACACTGCATATACTGACTATGATCTCTCAGCTTAAGTCACAGAATGGTAAATGCTCTTAAGGAAAGAAATCAAAGCCAATAAGCAAGACTGGAGTCACCACTTGTAGAAAAAAAATACTTCCTTAAGGATAACCATTTGTCTGGTAGACTTTGAATAAACTTCAAAAGATACTGCATTATTGCAAGGAATCTCATGACAGCCTGTCTGCCCTTAAGAGGAGATATTTGCATTACTACTATGCCCTGGTTTTAAGCCTTCAATCAATAAGATTTGACCCACATATATAACATCTGTAATTGAATAAAATGTTCATTTATTCACCTTGAAATTATTCTCTCTCACCCTCTTTGGTAAACTTAATCTAGCATCACGCTCAAGTTTGATCTGACCCAATACTAGTATGATGCCAATTATATTAACATCACAGTCATTGTTCAATATACCACATGAAAATCTCAAAAATCTGTGTCTTTGCAAAGCTGAATTAACTTTTCTGGTTCAAATGCAACTTTACATACATTAAACTCATCTGCTGAGTTCTTTTAACTACAAAAGTAATTTCATTCTCACAGCATACAGCAATGACTTCACTTAAAATTAAATCGGATTCTCCTGGTAAATGCTTGTTTCATCATTTATTTCTAATACCACACATTATACCAAACTCAAAGTCTCTCATTCATTTCTTGAATTCACTAGTACTTGCAAGCTGACGTACCGTTTATATCATACAGTAGAGACAGTGCTAGTGTGGGTCCTGGCTAATAACTTGCTGACCACCCAAATGTTTAGAAGGATCGGTGCTTTACGTACAGGATAATCCTCAGGATAGAGATCCAAACTGTGCAAAAGGTAACGTCTCCTATTATGGCATGTGATGACATGGAGTGCACAGACATAATATACATGTGACCCTCAAACACAGAAGTCTCTGAAAAAATGCCAAATTGGAGAAGAATGGGTAAACCCATTTGCAAACAGGCCTTCAAAATGTTTAAACCTGACTGACTAAATCTCAGATAATTACTTCTGCATACTGCACAATAAAAACAAAAAGCATACAACACAGATTCCAGGTGAGTGTCATAACAGCTCTGTAAAAATTGTTACCAGCTCTGTATGATAGTGAGAAAATGACCAAAACAAATTAAAATAGTTTGACAGTGGTCAAATCAATGTAGTTCGAAGTTATAAAAAAATAGCTGGTACCTTCAGCATTCCCAAGCAATGTCTATAAAACTTATTTTGTGTCCGTGTACAAACACATGCACGTGTCTTACTTCACTGCTGTAAAGTGGAATACAAAAATGTACCAGCTCCAATGAGACCCTGATCAGTGTAAATGCTCCAAATGTTCAGGTATTTCACAATGATGCTCGCTACCACTGCAGAGCAGTGCTGTGTTGTACCTGAATGTCCGGTCTGATAAAATGGAGAGAGAAATGTCACAGCTCAAGTCAGACAAGTACAACAATATCAAATGCAGCCTTCCTGTATTATTTTAAAGCACACATGTACATGCATACATATGTGCAGTCGGACACACAGTCATTCACTATTACTTACTCAATGAAAAAAAGGTAAGGTATGTGAAATATTACCCATCAAATAAATGTTGGTGCATGTGCCTATTTTCATAGGATCATAACAGGCTACTAGGCTATTGGCACTGAGGCGCTTATAAGCCTAGCCAATAGTTTAGCCTGTGCATAGACAAATCAGCACCCATTGACCCTGTCCAGCAGGGACACGGGTGAAATCTCAGGGATGTATTTTCTATTTCCCATTCAGTTATCCAGGTTGCACTTAAAAAGGGGTAAAGAGGTACTCTGCTTGCTGTGGAGAGGGAAACTATTCCATAGATGTGCGAGTCTCTGGGAGACCCTCTTGGAGGATGTCCACATCACTAGGGCACTGATGACAGCACTCAGCTTGCAGTCATCTGCAAACCTGGTAAGCCATAGCCCACTGGCTTTGGCCTGCACCTCAGAAAAGTATATCCCAAATAACAGAGGCCCCCAAAACTGAACCCTGGGGGTACATCGCTCATTACGTGTCTACTGCTTGAGGTGGCTTCCCCTATTTTGACTATGTCGGTTCAATCAGTGAGCCAGTTTGCTACTCATCTGGTAAAATATGGACTGATGCCTAGTTGAGAGAGTTTATGTATTATGCCCAAGTGGGGCATAGTGTCAAAGGCGTTGGCCAGGTCAAGGTAGACAGTGTGCACCATCTTCCCCTCGTCCATGGCTTTGGTGACTGTCTCAAAGAAGTTGACCAAATTTAGCAGACATAACCTCCCTTGATGAAGCCAAACTGTGTGCGATCAAGTATTTGGAGGTTGCCAATGTTCTTGTTAATGAGGTCCATGAAAATCCAGTCCATGGCCTTGCAGATCAGGCCAATTAGGCTGATAGGTCTATAATTTCTCGGACCGGTGGATGCTCTACCTTTGTGTAAAGGGATGACAGTGGCTGTCCTCCACTCAACTGGGACGAAGCCAGTACTCAGGCTTTGGTTGAATAGGGTGCCCAATGGTGCTGCAAGTTCTTGCCTGAGTTCACGTAGGATGCAGCCTGGGATGTTATCGGGTTCCATGGAGGCTGTATTTTTTGCCTTCGAGAGAGCAATGATGACCTGCTCTCTAGATATAAGGGGAAGGGGGCAGGTACTGGGGATGCCCTGATTTACTGATGGGGGGTAGAGGGATAAAGTTTGCGCTGCATCTACAGCATTTCTATATGTGGTGTCCTTGACCACAAGATCTGAACACATCTGGGTGCTTCCTTTGAGGCTGCAGACATATGTGAAGAAGGCCTTATGATTGTCTCCAGTAGATGTGGCCAATTTGGACTTGAAGATGCTTTGGAGGATTTCACTATTCCTCTTATTTGCTTGTTCAGGCTAAGGAGACACTGTTTCCAAATGCGCACCTGGCTCCTTCTTGGTCTTGGACAGCAATTTATTTTCCTTTTGTTATAGAGTTAATTTATTGCAGATGTTCACCAGACTGGTTTACTCTTCCTTGCAGAGGATGATTTAGTCCTGTTGGGTACTCCTGATTCCATGCATCTATATAAATGCTCATATAGTGCTTTGGTGTAATTTTGGATATTGGCGGCAGTTCCTACAGAGGGGGAGGGGGCTGTGAAGCTGTTTATACAATCCCTCAGGAGGCTGTAATCAGCTATGAAGTTTTTTGTCGGATACTAGCTAGAGGAGGGTTGGGGGAGATGGTGACTTCAAAAGTGACCTCTTTGTAGTCGGATCTTATCATTGAGGATGATATTATAGGGATGCTGCAGTGGTTATTCATGTTGGTCAATACCAAGTCCAAGATATTATCACCTCTTGTGGTGTTTCGACTAGCTTTTCCAAGGCATTTGCATTAATATATATATATATATATATATATATATATATATATATATATACATATGTGTGTGTGTGTGTACATACACACACACACTGAGAGAATGTACATTCACTGAGAGAGGGAGAGTGAGTGAGTATGCGTGTGTACTTACTACTGCTATTGGCGTAACAAAGCAGAGGCATGTGCTGAACTGATATTATCAAACACCTAGGCTGTTGTAAGGAATAAAGTCCAATAACTGAGAACCCTTCTTACTCTTTACTTCACTTTGCCAAGCTGGCAGTTTAATATACTTGTTATGACCTTGTGTATGATGAAATATCTGGTTGAGGTACGCCACAAAGTTGTTGCTACACTTCTGAAATAACACAGACCCCTGTTAGCTCCTCAAATTGCTAGATTTTCTGACTGTATTTCTTAAACTTATACAATACTCACAAATTAATTTAAAAATATCAATATAGAAATGTTTCTATATCTATTATTTTGGGTTCCATTTAAGTGATCGAAGTTTCAGAACTTCGAATTTCATATAGCCAAAACCATATGATCAAAGTTTTAAAACTTCGAACGCTTAAACAGAGATCTCAACACACTGCAGAATGGGGACATTCCCTTTTCCTCGCTTTAATGCAATCTCAGAGTTGGTACATTTTAATAGTGGGGTGGGGGGTTTGCCCACCTGTATAAATGTGTTTTAATTTGGGTTTTTTTTCCTGAATGTTCGAAGTTTCAAAACTTTGATTATATGGTCCTGGCTATATGAGATTCAAAGTTTTGTAATTTCGATCATTCAAAGTAGACCCATTATTTTTTGTACCCATCTACTTCAAAATCTACAGTTACAGTAGCTCTGAAGAAAGGGACCTCATACCACAAAAATAAGCAGAAACAGAAATATACCAGGGCTTTCTGAAGCAAGAGATCTATTGACCCTATACTATATCATTGACCAAAATGTCAAAAATAAAACATGTTCATCTTTCTCCACCACAAAATGTTCATTACAGGATATACCTTTTTTCTAAACCGCTGTAAGCTCATGTATCAACTTCTGTGAATGGCAAACATAAGAATGCGCTCACCTTCTCATGTGGAAAACAGTTGTACCCTTGTAAATGTTTAGTCAGGTCAATAGCAAGCTGGCAAGTCCATTTATCCTCAGCAATGGCTTCTAGCGAGACAGATAAGAACTGTAAAAGAGGAAAATGATCAATTTCCAGAAATCAGTAGTATACAAGTGTTCATTGTCCTTCACTAACAACAAATGCACTTGAAAATAAATTCAGGTGGCAGTGCAAATACAAAGTTTTTGATGTGGATATTTCCACTGCAAACCGTGAACAAGTGCATCCAGCAACTCGCACAGCAGTACCAACTTCAAGTTCTCAGAGACCTTAATTGCACTTTTTTTATTAGGAATACAAATGAAGTGACACAAAATATATGCTACTTTTTCCTGTTTATTGACATGCAAAAAGGTTTTTGTTAATTGGAGGACAGCATTACTCTACATGGACTTATTTTACTCTCAGCCAAATAGCACCTTCCAGTCAAGTCACTTGACCAGGGTCAATGTAGGCAAATGAAGAATGCAGGAATCTAACACAGGACTTATACAGGTGTACAAGAACACCAGCTCTATT
Source organism: Protopterus annectens (assembly GCF_019279795.1). NCBI lineage: Eukaryota > Metazoa > Chordata > Ceratodontiformes > Protopteridae > Protopterus > Protopterus annectens. The sequence continues at coordinate 1,671,375,516 of NC_056732.1, forward strand.
CTTAGACCTGTAAACCAAACTCTTGGACATTCCAGACCACATACCAATGGCCAGATTTATTTTTGTTAATCAGTATAGTCCAATGCATGACATTTTCTGCAGAAGACCACATAGAAAAAGATTCATAGTAGAGTACAATACGTATCACAGGAACTACGTTGTCAACATCAAAACTTATTAAAAGATACACATGTATGGACACAATCATTGAATCATATACCGTTACACAGATAAGTCAGACTAATAGTGAAGTGATGTATCACAATATATTAGTGAACAAGTTTTAAGATAAATATAAAAAAACTAACATCTTGAACTGAATATGCTTATTACACACTGCTAGGCTTGAAAATGTTTTTGCTTTTGCATGAAATTATACAGAAGTGGCTTACGTATATGTTCAGTCCATTTTCAATAATCACCATAATAATTAAAGCATATAACCTTATTTCATGGCATTTGTTACAAGCAGAAGAGATCAGAAAAACTGGAACTAATATTACATGCAAACCTTCAGAAACACTTTAAAATACAAAGATTTAGCGATTTTGTAAGCTGGAACTTGAAATTAAGTTATTCTGATGAAGTCAGAGTTACCATTGACGAAAGCACTAAATCTTTGTATATTAAAGTGTCCCTGAAGGGTGGCATCTGTCATTTTTTTGTTTTATTTCAAGTTTGGAACTAATATTAGGTGAGACGCAGAAGTGAATGGAGTCAAGACATTGCAACTGCATCACTAAGGATGTTACAAATATGAGAAACTATGAAATGCTGCTTGAGGGCTTGGCTAAAAGTATGCTGGAGGCTTCTATTATGGTATAGTAGGTATACTGTCTATACTAAAGAAAAAGTAAAGCCGTTATGAGCTTTGGTCACAAACTGGCTTGCTGACTAAAGACTGATTTGGAACATAACATTCACTAAGGGATTTTAGAGGTGGGCAGCTGTTAGACTGGAGGGACATGGAGATGGCTACGTTCTACTTGCCAAGCAGTCAACTGGTTCTTCAATGTGATGCTGTGGCAAGTCTCACAGGAAACATAAGGTGAGCTTAGGTCAACAAGATGGACAAAAAGAAAATTCTTCCTATTACAATACATGCATGTGGAGTCATGAACTAGGGATGCAGGGTAGAGCCTTCTAAGCTGAAGTGAAACATTATACATTGCAGTTATAATGTGGAAACAGTTTCAGAAAATGGTTTGCTGTTGTTAGATATGCAAGACTGATGATTCTGCAGATTGCATCTGGCTAGGACATAACAGCATAACTGTGGTTATTGTTTTTAAGCCATTAAGAGAAATGTTATAATCAATTTTCAGTGCTTCTAAGGCCTACTTGTAAGCTTAACAATTGTAGAGAAGGATGGCTAACTTTAACATAGGGTGATGTCAGAACAGAAGTGAACCAAATTACAGAAGGTCAGTGTCAGGAGGATGACAAATGTTGAACAAAAACTGTAAAAGTGAAGAACCCAGGACACAAACAGTCAATCGAGCCTGATATTCTGGACTCCTAGTATCCACAGTACTCCTTGATCTCTCTAAAGCATTTGACACCATTTCCCACAAACACCTTCTCTTAGGTTCATAGGTTAGTACTAAGCTAAGTGCCCTTGCGAGCCATTTTAAGCCTAGCCAATTATCCCTTGTGAGACTCAAACTTGTGTTTGTAAGGCAAACACCTTAACCATTAGGCCACCCTCCCTTCTCTATCATCTCTCCAACCTTAATCTCTCCTCTAATACATTATTCTGGTTCTCCAGTTACCTATCAGACAGATCTCAAGCAGTCAGATGGAAGAACTCTACCTCTTCCTTCTTACCAGCACCCACCGGTGTTCCCCAGGGGGTCCATCCTCGGACCCTTGCTTTTCAACATCTTCATTAATAACCTTCACACTGTCATCTCTGACAACAGTTATCCAATACGCAGATGACTCAACTTTAGTATGTGCTGCCTCCAACCTTCCTGAACTACTGACTAAAACCCAAACTGCATTTTCTACCACCGAGAACTGGATGCACCAAAACCATCTCTCTCTCTCAACTCAAACAAATCAAAAAATACTACTTTTGCCTCCCTCCAGGGCTTTCTCTTATGACAAAAATGCTTTCAAAGTCCTTAGCCAAACCACCTTTGCTATAGAAGTGGTCCCTTTTGCAAAACTTCTTGGCATTACCATAGACGAACACCTTAAGTTCGATATCCACATTCAACAAAACATAAAGAAAACCCACCAAAAATTAGATATGCTCTATAGGAATAACCTCTGTCTCTCCAACTCCTCAAGGAATACCTTGGCAACTACCTACCTTCTACCATCTTTACTATATGGAGCCCCTCTTCTAACTAATGACTTCTTCCAACGCCTCCAAACTTGAAAATTGCTATAATAAGATCTCTAAATTTACAACTAAATCCAAAACCTCCACTCATCACTGTCTTACCCTACGATCTATGAACTGGCTGGAACTCTCTAACCACCTAGACTATCTACAACTAACCACCGCTCTCTACACTTCTTTATGCATCCCCTGTACTCACAAAGCTTAACAAAACCGAGCTAAATAAACTATCATGCTCTTATAATCACATTGCCAGATTTGCTACTGGCACAACACATAGAACCCATCACTGTAATAACCTAAAATACCTGGGATGGATAGAACTTCCAAACCTCCTTCAGCAAACCCAACTTATTGAGGCATTTAAAATAATCAAATATCCGGATAAATCTCCAGCACTAAAGAACCTAGTCATACCTTATACCAATCTAAACAGCCTACGTTCCTCTAACATTCCACTTATTCAAAAAGTAAGATCCTATAACTCAGGTGGTGATGCTCTATTTGCCAACGTCACTGCCAAAATATGGAACTCTCTTCCTTCTAGTATCACCAACATTACCTCCCTATCCCACTTTAAAAAAAGTCTAATCCAATATTTTAAGTCCCACTGGATATGCCAATGCTCATATCCTAACTAACCCCCATACTATGTAGCTGAACTGTCCTTTCTCTACATATGCCCCCGGTAGTATGCTGTGACCTCCTTTTGTTCCAGATCTATCCACCTTGTAATCTAAACCCGCTTCACCTGCTATTTTCTTTACAGCTCTCTAAGGGGCCAATCGAAAATTGTATATTTACTTCTTTTCTGCCTGCATTGATTACATCCACAGTATTACTTTATGAACTGAGACTCCTCCTCACTTGTTTTCTTTAATTTAACCAATTGTACTATTATGTAACAATGTAATTCTTATGTATATAATTAACTTGCAATGTGGAGCTTTTCTCCCCGGGCCTCCGCTGAAAATGGACATGTATTCAGTCGGATTATCCCGGTCAACATATGTAAAATAAAAATAAAATAAATAAATAAATTTCACCCAGATAAATGCCCAGCCTTAACAAACATCCTTCCCCCATACATCCCAAATAGATCTCTGAGATCTGAACACCAAAATTTAATTTCTATCCACAAACCCAAACGACCTCCTGGCCACCTTCTCCTCTCTTTCTCTCTAGGCAAGAAATTGAACTCTCTCCCTCCTTCACTTAGGACTATACCAAACTCAGAAACCTTCAAGACCCAACTTTTTTCATACCTGTCATCCGAATGGAAATGTTCCTGCTTACACCCTACCTAAATTTAAGGGAATTCCACAATGAGTTCTTCAAACTCCTTGCTCCTCTCCTCCCTCTAACTTATAATTATATTCTCCTACAACAGACTCAAGCTCTCAGTCACTGATTAAGCAATTCTCTCACCTGACTCCAAGTATGTATATATTGTAAATATCAAAGTACTTCTATTCTCTACACAGCAAGTATTTACCTTACTTAATTAGAACATCTGCATGCAAACTGTCTCCCCCTACTAGTATAACACAAGAACCTTAGATCTTTTATTTTAAAGACAATTGACCATGCTGCTCTGAATGGAAACACCTGTAAACTGCGTTCTCTAATATCTGTTAACTGTGTTGTATGCTGTACATTTTATGCATTTGCATTTCCTTACTGTATGATTATTATAACATGTATTATACCTTTAAAATTATGTAACCCTTATTGTATTGCTTATGGAGCTTTTCTCCCCGGGCCTCCACTGAAAATGGGCACTTTCAGGCCCAGTGGACTTCCCCGGTAATCAAATTGAAAATAAATAAATAAAATTCAGATGTAGACAGACGGAATTAAGTGCATCGATAAAATGCTTAGAAATTAATGAAACTGTAAAGATTTTAAATAACACTTTACATTAAGATTCATTTAGCCCTGGGTATTTATCATCATTTAAAAGCAAATGCCATTGTAATTCTTTACTTCAAGTAGATTATTTACCTCACCTTGCCTTAAATTTCACAAATATGATCAATCACATTTTTTTTAATTAATACATGCATGGGAACATTTAAAAAGTGTATTAGTGCAATAAATTGTCTTAATGCTGTATGATGTTCCCAATTTTCTGAAAGCACATTCTGGTGGTTTTGCCAATTTAGTAGCTCCCACAGGAAGAACAGCTCACAACACAGACAATTCTGTTGAATTTATAATTATAATGTCCATTACCACCATATGTTTTATCTAAATGTTGCAAAACTAAATGTGAACTATTATCTATAAAACTATAATTTTTACAGTACCTGCACCTTTAAATGTCCTTAGATTAGCTGGTGTCCAGTTTGAGTGCTGAAAAAAAATCACTACTATCAAGAAAATAAACTTTTTCCTTTTTTCTATGGGGGAAATGGGTTGAGGTCCTAACCAACTCGTGACTGCCTCTCATTAATGAACTGCTATCAAACAATCTGAATTCAAACTGGAACCTTAGTCTGAGAGACAGCCTTACAAAACTATCTGCAAATATATACAGCTGAGTATACTTTTCTGTGTTATTCTGTATTATAGAGCTAAATTGTTTGCTTAGATATCTGTTGTGTGTGTGTATATATATATATATATATATATATATATATATATATATATATATATATATATATATAGAACAGTATATATTTTTTGGCTTTATAATTTGCACATTCCTCACATCTGTGTTGAAACTTTTTCCCCACCCCCCCTCATTTCCTGCCTTGGCTTTAGCTATATAATTGAGCTAGTGGTGTGTGACCTGTTAATTAACAATCTGCATTCAAACTGGAACCTTAGTCAGAGACAGCCTTACAGAACTATCTGCAAATATATAGAGCTGAGTATACTTTTCTGTGTTATTCTGTATTATAGAGCTAAATTGTTTGCTTAAATATCTGCTGTATATATATATATATATATATATATATATATATATATATATATATATATATATATATACATATACAGAGAAAGAGAGAACAGTATATATTTTTTGGCTTTATAATTTGCACATTCCTCACATCTGTGTTAAAACTTTTTCCCCACCCCTCCCAGTTCTTGGTTGTAGTTTAAATTTGGTGGCTTTTGCAGTGCCCGCCCCACTGTAGATATGATCTAAGACACTCCCCCAGGCCCATCTCTTTACCGCATTCTACCCAATTAACCCTTTCTGCACTTGCTTTTACTTCTTTTTAATTTAATTACATTTTTTCAAACTGTGTGTGGACTAATATTGCTACATATTCAAGTGTGCCAGCTTGCACTGCATGAGAATTGTATTTACTACTGCTTTTGCTACTTTTATGAAAAAAAAAAATTCATCTGCTTTTACTGTACTTGTGTTTCTTCCTACTTTATTTTGCTTTTGCATCATCTTAAAAGTACTCAATTGTATTTATTACTGCTTGGTGTAACTCATTCTAAGCCTTTTAGTTTCAACACTTGGGCTTCAGACCAGTTGTTTTACACTGAGAGGGATTGTGGTCTTCACTGTAGTGGCAGAACAGGTAGCTTACATCCTTTTAAGTTGGGAACTGCTGATTGAGGGCACAGTGTCTGTTATTCTAAAAGTGTATTAATTCTGGTTTAAGCACTTGGGCTTTCAGGCCAGTTATTTTACATTAAGAGGGTTCGTGGTCTGCACTCTTGTGGGAGGAGAGGCTGGACTCTGTCCTTCTGAGCTGGGAATTTCTAGTTAAAGGCTTATAGTGCATGCATATCTGAACTTCTTCTTACTGAAATTGGTACACCTTGTTTGCTGTAGCATAGACTAGATCCAGGCCTGCTGAATCTAGCTTTGTTTGTATAACTTGAGCACTAATCCAGGCATTCTTTAAAGTATTCAATTGTATTTATTACTGCTTGGTAGTAACTTGATTAAAGTGTAGCTATCATTCTAAGTCTTTTGGATTAAGCACTTGGGCTTCAGATCAGTTGTTTTACATTAGGAAGGTTTGTGGCATGCACTGTGGTGGCAGGACAGGTAGCTTTCATCCTTCTAAGTTGGGAACTGCTGATTGAGAGCTCAGTGTCTGTTATTCCTAAAGTGTATTAGTTCTGGATTATGCACTTGGGCTTCAGGCCAGTTACTTTACATTAAGAAGGTTCGTGGTCTGCACTCTTGTGGGAGGAGAGGCTGGACTCTGCCCTTCTGAGCTGGGAATTTCTGGTTAAAGGTTTATAGTGCCTGCATATTTGAACTGTTTCTTACTGAAATTGGTACACCTTGTTTGCTGTAGCATAGACTAGATCCAGGCCTGCTGAATCTAGCTTTGTTTGTATGCTTGTTGTTTGTTTGCTTGTTATTTCCTGGAACGCTAATTCCACCTAAAACGTGGCTTCTCAGCGCTTCTGTGGATCCCTAGTGATATCTGCACTGCTTACTGTACTTATTTCCTTGTTTCACTTGAAAGAAAGTTACTGTTTGTCGTTTTTGCATTTAGGTTACCTGTAACACATTGCACTTAAGTTACCTGGCACTTGCTCACTAAAGCGATTATATAAGTCAGCACTAAAAATTAAAAGCACTACACCCTCACTCCCCATTGGCCCTTGTTTTCAATTATAAAGGAATTCCCAATATTATTCTAGCATGTCCATAGGTCAGTTGTCAATCTCCTCTCCAGTCCAGCTGGTGAACCTGGGAATCTTGAGGCAATGTTACAACTGCCTCATGTACACAGACAACCCTCTCCTCCTCCCAACACATGTGAGAGATGCAACCATATAGCCAAACTGGAGGCTAAGCTCTCAAAACTCAGTACTGGCATAACCAGTCAGGAGGAGAAGGAAACCACACTCACTACAATTCCAGTCTCACATAGACCTACCACGACAGCAAACCAAACACATAATCACACAAAAACATACTCAGAGGCTGTAAATAAAGATCTGCCTAAGCAGCAGAGACCTCCAAAGCAGACACCCAAGCAACCGCTACCCCACAACAAAACACGTGCAACACATATCTCACAAAGCCAGTGTGCAGAACAGTCACAGCCCTTAAGGCTAAACAACACACCTGATACACTTGTAATAGGTGACTCTATCGTCAGGCAGACTGACGTCCCGCTCACCAGGCTGAACAAGGAGAAGGTCACAGTGAGCAGCCTGTCGGGGGCTAGGATCCGCCACATAACACAAGCACTCAGGTCACTCCAAGGCAAGTAAAATATGACTCAGTCATTGTCCATGCTGGTGTGAATGACCCGAGACGCATCTCCCTGGACTACATGAAAAGAGACATAGAGGAGCTCTCTGAGCATGTAGCCCAGGCCGGTATGACCCTGACCTTGAGTAGCATCTTACCCTCACCAAGAATGATGCCACAATATGAAGACAAGATGATCAATTTCAACAATTGGCTTAAGTACTGGTGTCATTCAAAGGGGATCCAATGCCTGTCAGCCTGGGATGATATGCTCGACAAGCCACGATGCTTCTCTAGGGACGGCTTGCACCTGTCACCCCTGGGAATTCGGATATTGGCAAAAGCTCTTGCTACCCCCATAGTGCCTTATTTAGGCAAGGCTCAAAAGACAAACCCACCTCCATAGGTATCACAAGGGATAAGAAACTAAGAGTAATGCTACTCAACGCCAGAAGTCTAAACCTCAAGATGCACTCACTTGAAACTCTCCTTAGCATGGAGAACATCGATATCTGTGCAGTAACAGAAACCTGGTTCAGGGCTCCCAACAGCACCCCAGCACTACCAGGTTATACCTCATACTGTGCTTTTCGGCCCCAAAACTTGGGCCGAACCACAAAAGGAGGGGGAGTATCGATATTTATCAAAGATACCCACACCTCCAGGTTGGTGGCAAAGCACGAAGCATCAGAGACTATCCATGTGCAACTAACAGTGGGTGAAACTGCCTTCCAGTTTATAGTCTGCTACAGACCACCCTCCCAAACACAGGAACCCCACTTGGCCTTCCTGAGAACACTGGAAAATATGAAGGTCTCTCCAAACACCATTATATTGGGCGACTTCAACTACCCAAACATAGACTGGGTGCATTACTCTAGCTCCAACACCCTAGCCCAAAGGTTCCTAGAATTCATAAACTCAAATGCTATGGAACAACTTGTTACCACTCCCACAAGAGGGGAAAACATACTGGACCTGATCATCACCAACATGAGGACTCTATGCTCCAGACCAGAAGTGTATCCCTCACTGGTAAGATCAGACCATAAACTGATCTCACTGGATATTCACATCCCGACCCCACCCCCTGCTCAGAAAACCACGGTGAAAAACTTCTCTAAAGCAAATTTCACACTCCTCAAAACCGAGGTGGAATCCTTCAAAGCCCCCGGGCCTGTGGAAAATACGGCCCAGACCGCAGAATCCTTTATAAATGCATTCTATGAACACCTTCAGGAATGCATGGATCATGCAATCCCAAATAAAACCAAGACCCAATCCTCCAAAGGCAGACATCCTGTCTGGTGGACCCCAGCCATAAACAAACTATACAATAGAAGGAGGAAGCTACTACATGATAGAGCAAAATCACAAAAAGGGAAGGCATCTCTGATCAGTATTAGCAAAAAACTAAGGGCACTCATAAAATCGTCTAAGGCCAGCTTCAAGAGAAAAATTGCACAGGACACTAAGGATAATCACAAGGCTTTCTTTAGTTATGTTAGGAACCTGGGTGGGAATTCCCAGATATGCTCAGAATTAGTCCAAAATGACAAAAAATACACCGAACCCACAGACATTGCTAACATCCTAGGTGACAGGTTCAGCGCAAACTTCTCCCCCCCCTCCCCACCAAAAGGGCAAATATCTATCCCAGCAGAGTGCTGCCCCCCTGACATCTCAGATGCTCAGGTAAGAGCCCTCTCCAAAGCAAAAACACAGCATCAATGGGACCAGACGGTGTCCCGGGCTGCGTCCTACATGAACTCCAAGAAGAGCTAAACCCAAACATAAAAAGTACAGTTTTGTACCTACATTAAATGTAGATGTTCGAAGATCCACATTGCTGCAGTCCTAACACTTGGGTAGTCCGCTGTCCTTGGTCGGCCCGAATATCAAAGTATAAGGCTGGCGTCGGTCAGGGCGCATTTGACTGACGTCAGGACGTCAGGGTACAAATGCGCATGACCGACGTCATATCCTCAGTCTTTTCTTGCCCCAGATGTCAGAAGACCCTAAAAATAAAGGTCAAAACCAAAAGACAGCAAACAACCAACCAACCACCCCTGCACTAACTATATGTACAATATATACAATATACACAAAATGTACAACCCAACCCACACAACCGCTCTAACTACAGAGGGGAAGGAGGGAGCAATGTGGATCTTCTAACATCTACATTTATGGTAGGTACAAAACTGTACTATGTTCTTCATCTCACATTGCTGCAGTCCTAACACTTGGGTAGAATCCCAAAGCAGAGGTAAGGGAGGATGGCTAACTACAAGGAAGCAGGAGCTGCCAAAATGCCCTGCAAAACAGCAGTGGCAAAACCAGCCCTGGACTTAGAGTAAAGTGGCAGGTGATAATGCCTAGAGAAAGTATGTACAGAACTCCAAGTAGCTGCCTCCAAAATATCCTTGGTTGCCACTCACCTCAAAAAAGCTGTTGAAGTGGCAGTAGCCCTAGTGGAATGAGGCCTAATCCCAGCTGGAATCTCCTTGCCATGATGGGAATAACAGAAAGCAATGCAAAACCCAATCCACTTAGAAATAGTTTGTTTTGATACAGGCTTGCCCTGAGAACTCAAGGCAAAAGAAACAAACAACTGCTGAGACTGCCTGAACCCTTTAGTTCTGTCCAAATAATAACGCAACTGCCTGTGGACATCTAAAGTGTGCAAAATCTTTTCCTTTATTTTGGGGATTTGCATAAAAAGTAGGCAAATGAATAGTTTGGTTTAAAGCCACACTAGAAACCACCTTAGGCATAAAGGAAGGATTAGTGCGTAATGATACCCTATCCTTATGGAAAATCAAGAAAGGCTCAACTGCCATAAGGGCCTGTAATTCAGAAACCCTTCTTGCAGAGGTAATGGCCAACAGAAAAGCAGTCTTCCAAGATAAATATTTCAACTCAGCAGTAGCTGCAGGCTCAAAAGGTTGTAGAGTGAGTTTCTCCAACACAAAATTGAGATCCCAAGCAGGAGTAGGAGCTCTTCGGGGGTCTTATATTCTTTGCCCCTCTAAGAAATTGCTTGAGCAAAGGATGAGAAAACAATGGTGGGTTGCAATCATAGTGAGCTGAAATTGCTGCAGCATGAACTTTAATAGAAGAGAAAGACAAACCTTTGTCCAGTAACTCAGTAAGATATTGAAGAGCCTCACTCAAATTAGGCTCAGAAACATCAAAATCTTTTGCTGCACTCCAAAACAAAAATCTCTTCCATTTGTCTGCGTACACTTTCCTTGTACTAGGCCTCCTAGCTTCCAAAATAACATTCAAAACTTGCTGAGGAAGTGGAGGCCCACTTTGGTTCAAAACAGAATATGCCAGGCTGTTAGGTGCAGAGAGTGAAGCTTGACATTTAGCAAATGGCTGTCCTCCTGTGACAACAGGTGTGGAATCAAGGCAAAGGCCATGGAGGCTTCCCAGACTTCTCAGTAATGGGTACCAGTGTTGTCGAGGCCAATCCGGAGCTATTAAAATCATCCTTGGCTTGTCCTGTCTGACCTTTAAAAGTACCTTTGGGAGGAGAGGCAGAGGTGGAAAGGCATATACATGAAAATTGCTCCAATTGAAAGAAAGAGCATCCACTTTCCAAGCTGTGGGATGAAACCTTTTGTGCAAAACTTTGGCAGCTGATGGTTTAGTGGAGAAGCGAACAGATCTATGTCTGGAGTTCCCCATGACACTGTCAATTTCTGAAATACATGAGGATCCAATTTCCACTCGTGGGGATCCATAATTCGTCTGCTCAACACATCTGCTAAGGAGTTCTGTGCTCCTGGCAGAAACCTTGCCTGAAGATTGAGCTGTAAACTGAGAGCAGTCTCCCACAAAATCATTGCTTGCCTGCATAGAGGATAAGAATCCCCTTGCTTGTTGATGTACCACATGACAGTTGTGTTGTCTGTTAGAATCCACACCTGTCCTGGAAGAAGCAATTCCTTGAAAGCAATTAATGCAAACTGGACTGCTAACATCTCCTTCATGTTGATATGTAGATGTTGTAGTCTGACAGGCCACTTGTTTTGTATCCACTGTCCATTTAGATGAGCTCCGCAAGCTTTGTCTGAGGCATCTGTCGTTAAAATCTGACTCGCCTCTGGCCGGGTCACAGAGAGTCCCTTGTTTAGGTGACATTCCTGAGCCCACCACAAAAATTCCTTTTGAATGCAAGGTATTATTTGAATGACAGTGTCTAGATCCTGGCAGTGCTGTGTCCATACATTTTTGAGATACCATTGTAGCTTCCTCATATGCAGTTTGGCATTGGGAAGCACCAGAATACAAGATGCCATGAACCCTAAGGCTTGAAGGACTGTCCTTGCAGTCAGCCCGGACTGATGAGATAGTTGATGGAAGTAAAGGGATAGACTCTTTTGTTTGTCCGGGGTTAAAAAGGCCATCTGGGAAGCTGTATTCAGTCTCACACCCAGAAAGCACATGTCTTGAGAGGGTACTAGACTGGACTTTATTTCGTTCACAGAATACCCTAGGCATCTTAGCACTGCTATCACATAATCCAAATGATGAAGAAGCTCTTCTCTTCCTTGAGCCAGAATTAGGTAGTCGTCCAAATAAGGATAGATCTGTATTCCTTTTGTCTGAAGAAAGCTATCACTGGAGCCAGAACTTTGTGAACACTCTGGGCAGTAGATAAGCCAAAGGGCAATGCAGAGAACTGATAGTGAGAAGTCCCAGCTCGGCAGATACTTCCTGCAACTTAGTCTGATAGGAACATGAAGGTAAGCCTCCTTGAGATCCAAAGTTACCATCCAATGATCTTTGCCCAGCAGAGGTAAAAGCTGCTGCAACGTCAACATTTTGAACTTGGGAATGTCCAGATAAGTGTTGAGGATAGATAAATCCAAAATTGGTCTCCACGTGTTCCCCTTCTTTGGTACTAGGAACAGGCGAGAATAAAATCCTAGGCCCACTTCTGGCAGAGGGACCGGCTGTATGGCCCCTAGTTGGAGCAACAGAGAAACCTGTTTGTGAGCCTCTAGTCTTTGTGGAGGAACGTCTGGCATGCCTTTGAAAGGAGGCAAGGTATGGAAATAAAACCTGTAGCCGTGGTGAATGATATCCAATACCCATCTGTCCTGGGTAATTAAACTCCAATTTTCTTTGAAAAGTGCCAACCTTCCTCCCAAAGGTGCTGCCAGACGAGCAGGCTCTGGCAGCTGAAAAGGTAGGTCATTGGGTCTGCTGACGAAGGGACTGACCCCTGCCCTCACCCGAAGCCTGTGCAGGAGAACTCCCTGTTCTAGGCCTGAAAGAGCCCTGGGCCCTGCCCTTACCACGTCTAGATCTACCCCTAGACTGTGAACCATAAGAAGGATACATCCACCCTTTAGTAGGCCAATTTCTACTAAACTTTGGAGGCTGGACCTGCAAAAAATCTTTAACAGTCTGCATAGACTTAGCCTTGTCTTCCATTTTCTTTAAGACTGTCTCAACAGGAGGACCAAACAATACGTCAGATTGTAAAGGAGCATCTAAAATCCTTGTCTTAACATGTTCAGACAAATTCTGATCCCTCAGCCAGGCGTGCCTGCGAAGGACTGACCCAGTGGCAGCCACCCTAGACGAGGCCTGTACAGCATCAAAACCACATTGCAAAGAATGCTTACCCACCTGTTCAGAAACATGCACTAAATCTTGCAACTCCTTACAATCAATACCTACTGCCAGAGCATCAACCTTAGACTTCAATAGTGAAAGGAGATAATTTTGGTATTTCAACATGTGAAACTGGCAATTCAGAGCCCTCATAGCAAGAGTGGAAGAAGTATAGACTTTCTTTCCCCATCTATCCAAGGCCCTAGCCTCCTTGTCTGCAGGAACCGGATTCTTAACAACAGAAGCCTTCACTCCTTTAGGCCCCTGGCTAACAGTCTCTGGGTCTGCCCTAGGACTCTTAAAAAGATACTTATGAGCTTCAGGCACCCTGTAATACCTATCCGGCTTAACAGGAGCAGGAGGCAAAGAATCAGGATTAAGAGAAGCTTCTGTAAAAACATCGTCCACTACATCCAAAACAGGAGGTATAGCCAAAGGCCTATGCTGGGGTAAAAACAGAAATTCCCTAAGCCTTTTCCGGGAATCAGAGAAGTCCTGACCCTTCCACTTAAAATGCTCCCTCATGGAATGAAGAGTTTCCGAAAAAGAAAAATCCTCAGGAGGAGTAGCAGAAGGAGTAGAATCATCCACATCAGAATCAGAATAAGGAGAGTACTCCTGTAAGTCTTCAGCCGAAGACTCTGAAACATCTGAAGCCTGCTCAAAACCCCCCAGCTCAGGATCCACCCTAGGTCTCTTATCAGGAGGGGCATAGAACCCTAATCAAAGTAATCAAATCTTCTGCCATTTTAAGCATATGCTTCTTGGGCACAGTACCTGAGGAGCTAGGGGTAACACCAACTGAAGCCAAACCTGGCCTGCCCCTGGGGGAAGCCTTTGAAACAGAAGGAGAGGGCCTAGCCACCTTGGGAAGGGAGGGGAGTATAGTAAGATGAGAAGCCCCTCAGCCTGACTAGTCTCCTGAGAGGCCACATCCTGCAATAATAAGGTCTCACCCTGGGAACACAAAGAAACCTCCGGTGGAGCCACCGGCTCCACCGACACCTCCAAAGAACCGCGTCTGGTACAGACGGTTCTTCTAGCCTAGGCTTAACTGCCTTGTCCTTGCTTCTTGAGCATCCCACGGCACTTTACAATTGCACCGCTTCCCAAAGACTAACCTTGCACAATCCAACCTTCTCTTTATAGTGCTTATTAAATCTAGCACAAGAGCGACAGCCAACAACGTCGTACTCAGGCCCTAAGCAAGGAATACACAAAGTATGATAATCTCTATGCGGTATCTGTTTCCCACAAGAAATGCAATTATTAACTTTTTCTGACATCCGTAAATGACTGAGGCAAGAAAAAACCAAAATATTCCCCAACGGGGTACTTAGCCAACTTTGAACTCGGTCTGAAACTTCGAAATCGAAAAATCTCAGAACGCCAACCAGCACTTGCAATACTGCTTCTGCATCGGACCATGCGGCAAAAAAGACTGAGGATATGACGTCGGTCATGCGCATTTGTACCCTGACGTCCTGACGTCAGTCAAATGCGCCCTGACCGACGTCAGCCTTATACTTTGATATTCGGGCCGACCAAGGACAGCGGACTACCCAAGTGTTAGGACTGCAGCAATGTGAGATGAAGAACATCTACTGTTCAATCACAGCCTTACTACAGGATATGTACCCAAAGAGTGGCATACAGCAACAATGGCCCCTCTCCACAAAGGTGGTGCCTCAACGGACCCTGGAAACTATCACCCCATAAGCCTGACTATCTTGGTCTGCAAAGCTATGGAAAGGATCATCATGGACCTCATAAATAAAGATATTGGGGACCTACAGACACTGGATCCTACCCAGTTCGGCTTTGTTAAGGGCAGATCCTGCCTCTTAAACCTGGTCGACTTCTTTGAAACAGTCACCAAGGCCATTGGCGAAGGGAAGGTGGTCCACACAGCCTACCTGGACCTCGCAAAAGCCTTCGATACAATACCCCACTGGCATTATAGATAAGCTCACCAGCTTAAATATAAACCCCTATGTCACTAGATGGGTTGCAAACTGGCTCAAGGACAGAACCCACATGGTTAGAATTGCTGGAGCCATGTCAGACTCCAAACCAGTTACAAGTGGCATCCCACAAGGCTCAGTCCTGGGACCTCTCTTGTTCGGTATATATTTCTCGGAGGTACAGGCCAACACAGAAGGACTGTGGCTGACCAAGTTCGCAGATGACTGCAAACTGGGAGCCATAATAGACTCTCCAGCCGACACAAGCATCCTCCAAAAGGGCCTCATAGAAACAGACAACTGGTGCCAGAGCCATGGCCTCAAGCTAAACGTCAAAAAGTGTATAGTCATCCCCTTTGGCAAAAACAAAGTGCCCACAAATTACCACATAGGTGGTAATCCATTAAGTACAGAAGAAGTAATTAGGGACCTGGGGACCCAAGTTGATAGCAATCTCTCATTTGACAACCAAGTGGCCAAAGTGGTTAGAAAAACATTTTATATAGCCCACCTAATCATGAAAGGATTCACATCTAGATTAGGGGAGGTCATCGTGCCTCTTTATTCATCCCTCATCAGGCCCATAATCGAGTACAATGCCACTTTTGGGATGTACCTTACCAAACACCTGCAGCAACTGGAAAGACCCCAAAAGTACCTCACCAAGAGGATCAAAGGGCTCAAACAGATACCATATGCTGCCCGGATAAAGAAACTCCAGCTCTACTCAGTGGCATACCGCCTGCTCAGAGGCGACCTGTGCCTGACGTATAAAGCCATGTCCAACCCGGAATTAAGGGACATGCTGCACCTCAAAAAATCCAAATCCCATCGAGCTACACGCTCGAGAGACTTGAACCTCAGCACTGAAATAAATAGGACATGCTGGAGGGACAGATTCATAACCCAGAGGCTCCCTTCACTCTGGAATAAAATCCCAGTCCAGGTTAGGCAGAGTCCCACACTGACTCTCTTCAAGAGGAATCTTGATGAGTGGATGGGAGATCATAGGTTTACCCCGGGTATCACTTCTGTGTCACTGTTAGACAAAGGCACAGTATACTAACCTCGAAAAAGGACATAGCAAAATGAATTTAAAATGGGTGGCGAAAGCCAAACATACTCTGGCTAGGCTTATAAATGCCCTAGGGCAGATAGCCTAGTATGAACCTATGAACCTAAATCAGTTTCTTAATGGCCATACTGTTGATCAAAATACCAGTGGCATTAACTGGTATTCTAATAATAATAGACCATGCTACAGATTTAACAGGTATGTCATTGTTTTTAATACAGCAGAACATGTAGCTCTATTATTCAAAATGCCTTCAGCAATGTTAATGAGCCTCTACTGGTCATAGCAATGGTCAATAAATAACTCCTTAAGGAAATCAAAACTCATTTTCCATAAGTCTTCAGAAACCAGTCTGAAGGCCCTAACAAACTAACCTCTTACAGTACTGTATCTCATTTTAGCTGGATGTGAACTACCGAAGGATAAGTAACTGTTAAAAAAAGTTGGCTTATGGTACAACTTGCTCTTAAAACATTTCTTAATTAAATCCATTGTTATAGTTGTCTAAAAAAATGAACGGTCAAGTCTTTTTACCGACTGTAAAATTAAAAAAAAAAAAAAACAGTGCTTGCATGTAAACCAATAAAAATCAATAAATTAACTCATTTACCATACCAAATAAATTATAATTTTTTTTATAAAATGGCATTTAAAAAAGGATTATATAAAAATTGTTCCTCCCAATAAGATAAATCAATGTTCTCAAAAGGAGGTGAGATGGTGGCACCCATCATCATCCCTTTTACCTAACAATAGCCCTTATTTAAAAGGGTGTTTGTTAGAAAGTAACAAGTCTTATTAAAAAAATAAAAAATAAAAAAATAAAGTCAGTGCTAATGAAATTAAGCACAGTCTAACAAATTCTTATCCTACATCCTGAGGAAAGGCAGTGTACAAAGACAAATACGAGTGGTGCACAAACATGTTCACATCCAGAAAAATCAGTATTGCCTTAAATCTACAAATACCCAAGAGTCTCCTGAATTATTTTAAACCCTGGGCTAAGAGTTTAAAACAATACCTAAACACCTAAAAATATACTCTGCTTTACTTCCTGAGCTTGCAACATCTAGTCTAAATGGAGATGCTGTTAGATCTTTCTGGATTTTGGGTATTCCAAATGACTGATTCTTGGCTCCTTGACTAATAAGTAAATAACTCATGGTAATATAATAAAAACATCCTCCAATGCTGGAAGTATATGAGGAAGAAGAGTGGGTTCAGGAAATTCCAGTTGTAATAAATCGTATTTTTTCAACGATACTAGAATATCACATTGTTCCTACTGAAGCTATCAGTTCACCCTAAATACGGCTTCTGACTAAGAAAATTCTTTTAATGGACTATAAGAAGGAACACTCTCCTCAGTATGAAAATCAGCCACTTGAGGAAAAAAGCAGTTGTTCCCTCAAAATAAGTCCCTGATCATTATCCTGTGAATCTTCAGAAAATTAAGAATTCATTTTTCATTTACCAATACAACCAGCATGAGAAGGGTCAAGAGCTTGAACAAACTCTGAGCAAAGTCCAATAAGTAACTCCTCTCTAGAGTAACTGCAACAGGTAAAATAAATTTTAACTATTTGTTTCTTTTTTTAAACAGAAATTTCCAAAAAAATAGACCAGATGCACCCTGGGGACAAGCATCTCAGTTTGGCTAGGCAGAAAGACGTTCCCTGCTACTTCTTCAGAAACTGAAAAGAGGAATTCTACCTTGACCTAAAAAGGACACACCAACAGCTTCAGAGGAAGTGTCTAAACCCAGGGATCCACGGTGGCTGAACGGACTACATCACAGGGAGCCAAGATAGGAGATGAATGGCCTGAGGAACCAGAAACAGCTACAGCAGTCACCCATCTGCAGCTGAGGCAAATCTGTAGCCTGCTGAAAGCGCAAAGGCTGTTTCAAATGTTTTTTCTTTTTGTGGTTGGAAGGAATAAAGAACTAAGGAAACAGCAAGTCATCCCATGGTAAAGCCTAAATGAAATTGAAACCTGGGTAAGACTAACAGAAACAGTCAGTATAAGTAACAAAAATGTAGTTCTTGCTAAAAAAAAAGTCACAACCTTAAAAGTAATTTAACAAACGTTTTAAGCAGAAAAATAAAAATCAATTACAGCTGATTTCTTTCTTCCTAGCTTAAAATAAATAATATCACAGAAAATGTTAAGTTTCTGTCAAAAAATATAAATGTGGAAGATCCCCCCCTCCAAAAGGTAACTTATCTGCTCAGCAATGAAGAAATGCTAGCAGACTGTTTAAACCCTCAAAAGAAGTCCCTTTTTGCAACAGGGAAAACTCTGAAGGGCTTGGCACCCAAACTATTGATTTTCCTCAGATTTCCTCAAGCTGACAATGGTTTTGGCACGTGAAAGATGTCCTTAAAGTGATTTATTTATAATAATGTACCTTGCCCACTACAGTATGTGGTGCATGACGAGTCGAACAGCATTTTCATTCCATCAGCAAACGTTTTTGGCTTCTCCTTTTTTGATAACTTTTTATAAATACCACTTTCCTCACAATTTTGTCACCAATACTAAGCAGTAAACTTTAATTGCAGTGACAGTAACTTAGGGAAAAGCATGTAGTGTGTCCAAAGAATTTAATGGCTGGACCAACTTACATGCACCGAGATACGTCAATTAAAATCTGCACCGGAAGTTATCCCTCAGTTGATGTTACTAAGGAATACAGTTAATTTACTTCACCTGTGGTTTAATAAAAAAATGTTTATCAACCTTTTCTTATTAAAAATGTCTCAAATAAATATAGAATGAAAGTCCGTCTGTTATATCGTATGTAGGATATAACTCATATTGTTAAAGCTGTAGTGGTGATTAAATGATGAAGATCTTCCAGTTTCTCAGTATTTTTATCATCTTTAGTCTCTTCCCACACATCCCTAGCAGCCATAACAGAATCCTTTTTGTACTTCACACACCTAAATACTTCATCTCATGTCCCTATAAATATGGGTACAGCTGAAACAAATAATTTGTGGGTACATGGTTTACTGCTACAGTCTTGTTTTATCACCATTAATTTTATTTCCTGAAAAGACCAGCATCTGTCTCAATGTTCCTAAATGCGGGAAGAGATTTACTAAAAGATAATACAAAACTTGAGAAGCTTGCCTATGGATATGGATAGCAAGACACTAGCAGTAAAAATCTTTAGTCCCTTATGTTTTATATACAGGTACGACATATTTTTATCACCCAGAAAAGAAGTTGTGGACAATAATTACTAAAGAGTTGAAGGATTTTATTTGGAAGCGGAAGAGGGCAATTGTCAAGTGGGGTAAGTTGATCCTCCAAACAGAACATGGTGGTTTAGGATTATGTGATCTGAAGGGGTATTACGGAGATAGACAATTAAGGCTCCTATACATAACACAAGCAAAAAGCTACAATTCAAAGTTGAAAGGCATAATGATGAAGCTGGAGGGATAGTCAAGACAAAGAAAGAACTGGATTTTGGATGCAGAGCCTTAAGAACAAGTCATACATAATATTACATTCATAAAGTACTAGAAAGTACACTAAGAACTCAGCCAACACAAGAATGGAGAAAGGATATTCTACCAAAAGGGATTACTGCAATCACAGGTACAAAGAATAGACAAGAGGGGGATGAAATTTACCGGTGGAAGCTAGCACAAGGTATTGGCAAAGGATATTCTACCGATAGGGATTACTGCAATCACAGGTACAAAGAATAGACAAGGGGGGATGAAATTTACCAGAGGAAGCTGGCACAAGGTATTGGGAAAGTATAGATGTGTAAAATCTTTCCATAACAGTAGATGTTCTTAGGGATCCCTGCCAAGGGCTGCCTAACATCCAGCTAGTATACCAAAGCGTTTTGGTTGTAAAGGGTATGCTGTACACCACATGTATGCTCCCCACACACGGCATAGGGCATAAAGGTGACATCTGGACATACCATCCTCAGAACTGAAAAAGCCCCAGCAACGACGACAGTCCAAGGATACAAGTACATAACAAGCACATCGAGAAGGAAAAAGGACCAAGGGGACGAGGGAGGGAGGGAGCGAATACTGCAAAAGTGAAGAGAAGGACATGTACTGTTACGGTAAGACTTTACACAACTGTACTATGTTCTTATCACTGTTTCAGTATTCTTTACAACAGGGAGTGTGCAAAACCTCAGGAAGAAGACAGGGACAAGGAAGGCACAGCAGTCAAGCAAGCCATGAAAAATATCCCTGGCAAAACCAGCTCTGGCACTAAGAATCACAAGCAACTTACAGTGCTTAGCAAAGGTAAGCACAGAAGTCCAGGTTGCTGCCTCAAGAATAGAATTAGTATCTAAACCCTTGGAAAAAAAGTACCAGAAGAAGGCACAGCCCATGTGGAATGAGCCTTATCAGAAGGAAGGCTCTTCCCATGAAAGAAATGGCTTTAGATAGCCAATAAAAAATGTTTTGCTTGGAAACAGCCAAACCTGAAAACCTAGGATGAAAAGCAACAAAATGCTGTTCAGATTTATGAAAAGTTTTAGTCTTATCTAAATAATATCGGAGTTATTTATGCAAATCCAAGGTGTGCAAAATCTTCTCACTAGCAGACTGTGGAGAAGGGAAAAAAAGAGGGCAAATGAATAGACTGATTAAGAGACAACTGAACCACCTTGGGCATAAGAGGAGGATTGGTACAAAGGGACAACTCTGTCCTTATGGAAAATAAAAAAAGAGGAACAGATCTGCTCAGAGAATCTGCCACTATGTTCTGATCTGAGGGAATGTAAACTGCTTGAGGGATCACCTGATACGAGATAGCCAGCTCCCAAACCTGAAGGGCTAACCAGCATAGGAGAAAAATACCTTGTCCACCCCAGCTTGTTGACATACCAGATCACTGTGGTATTGTCTGTGATAATCTTGAGGGGCCTGGAAAAAAATAGAATGAACAGCCAGCAGAAACCACTCTCACCTCCATGACACTGGTGCGGTCTTTCTTTCGTTGAAGTTTGTAAAGGCCCTGTACCTTCAGAGGGCCTAAGGGAGCCCCCCCCCATCCCATGTCCGAGGCATCTGTGAAAAGTTACTGAGAAGGGATTAGAATTTGAAAAGGGAGCCCTGGGTTGAGGGACAACTGATGAATCCACAACTGAAGTTTCTGCTTGATGCATGGAAGTACTGGGACTACAAAATCTAGATGAGAATGTTGAAGCCAAACTGACTTAAGAAACCACTGAAGGTGGCTCATGTGTAGCTTTGCCACAGGAGGCATGGGAATGGTGCACATATAACCCAGAACCCTCAAATATTCCCTGGCTCTGACTGAAGCCTGAGGAAGAAGGGACTGAAAGAAAGCAATGAGAGTTAAGGCTTGGAAGGAGGGATGCTAGCATTGCAACAGTCTGAATCCTATGACCAAAAAAAAAACACATGATCCTGAGAAGGAGGCAGGCATGACTTCGTAAACCCCACACTTTGCAAAACAGAAATTGTAAAGTGTAGGTGTAGAAGTAAGATCTCAAGAGGAGGCCTGGATAAGCAGGTCATCCAGGTAGGGAAAGACCGGTATCCCCCTTAGCCTGCAGAAAGCAATCACATGAGTGAGGCATTTGGTGAAGACCCTTGAGGCAGTAGAGAGGCCAAAGGGCAAAAGCAAAGAACTGAAAATGCCAGGGAGCAAAAGGGAAATGTAACAACTTCTTAAAAAGGGGGTGAATAGAAAATCTGTAGATCGGCATCCTTGAGATCCAAGGAAACTAGAAAAGCCTGAGGAAGTAGCATAGGAAACAAAGTTTGAAGGGATAGCATTCAAAGGGAAGGTACTTTAAAAAGGTGTTTAGCTGAGAAAGATCCAGAATAGGTCTCCAGATCGCTTCTTTCCTGGGGACCAAGAACAGTATGGAATAAAACCCCTTCCCCCTCTGAGAGGTTGGAACTTCTTGAATTGTTCCTTGAGCTAACAGACCCTGAAGCACATACGGAAAAAATACACTTTTTCCTGATTTCTTGATAAGGCTGAGGAATGCCCAAAATGGGGGGGGGGGGGTCCAAACCTTGTAATAACCCTGTCAAATTACTGAAAGAACCCAGGAGTGTTGGGTGACCTTTACTCAAAAACAAAGGGACACGGAAAGATGCAGAGAAAGAGGAATGTGACTGAGAAGAACAGGATAGTCTAACACCACCTGGTTTACTGGGAAAATTATGCTTCTGAGTAAGAGGAGTTTGGGTAGCCTTAGCAGGGGAACCCTTCTACCATCCTTTTACCTTTGGGGAAGGGCAAGACTGACTATGAACAAAGGCAGGCTTATTAGGGTAATTCCTCCGAAACTTATGCACAGGTGAAACAAAAATATGCTTTAACTTCTATAAGGTCTTGTCCTTTTCTTACAGGGACAATGCAGCAGCAGCACCAAAAAAATGCTCATTATCCAGAGGCGCATCCATCAGTTTGGCTTTGATATCATCAGGTAACAGCTGAAGTCTGATCCAGGAATACTGCCTCAATACAGATCCAAAAGCAACAGCCCTAGATGAAGCATCAGCTGTATCATAGCTACATTTAATGGAATTGCGAGCTACTTGGGAGGACATCATAAGCAAAGCAAGGGCAGAGGCCTTCCTCTCAGAATCAAGATCATCAGAAATACCCTGACAGGCTTGAGAGAGAAGAGCCAAAATCTAACTAGTCATGCGTGTCTGATAGTTAACAGCTCTAAATGCTAGGGTAGTAGAAGTATACATCTTCTAACCCACCCATGGTTCTGCAATCCTTATCAGATGGCAGCAACTAAGTAGAAGGCAACAATTTGGAGGCTTATCAGAAGCCACAGACACCATAAAGGGGTAATTTCAACACAGGGACACTGAATAAGAAACTTGCAGTCCTCATGCACCTTATAAAACCTATCTTTTATTTTTTTTGGGAGGGGGAGCAGGGGATTGGGACTCAGGAGTCTGAGGATCGTTGGAAAAGGCATCCAGCAACACTGCAAGAACAAGAGGAACAGCAGAAGGTCTAGGAGACTACATCTGCAAAAACTCATAGTGCCTTTTATGAGCACAGTCCCATTTGAAAAATTCCATCATTCTACTGAACAGCATCACCAAATGATATCTCCACAAGGAGAGTCAGGACTGAGAGATTCTTCTTTCTCAGAACCTTAGTCAAGAAGCGAAGGAATCTGGGAGGAATAAGTCAGGAACTCTGTCAGAATCAGCATCTTCCTCAGAAGAAGAATCCTGCTCACTGTGTCCCTTAACAGAGGTAGAAGACCAAGAGGGAGCAGGAACAAAAACACCATGTGGAGACTTGAGTGCCATAAGGGCATTAAACAGGCCTTGAGTGCAGTTTTGCCATTCACTCTGAGGATCTTTTGGAGCAGAAAAATAGGTTTAGTTTTTTCAAGAAAAAACTGCAGACCTGTCTCACACCTTGTGTAACTTTTGTAAAATTAAAAGAAAAACCACAAGTAATGGTGAAGCACTGTGTCACACAAAAAATACTTTAATCCACTGGTTTAGCACTTTCAGCCCAAAAAATAGGCCTTCATCAGAAGAGGCACTAAACCAGTGGATTAAAGTCTTTTTTGTGTGACACAGCACTTCACCATTACTTGTGGTTTTCCTTTTAGTTTTTTTGTTTCTTTCTGAGTGGGACAACAGCCTTGAAAAATTTTGGAGGCTCTGACCCCCTGATGACCACTCAGTAATATAATTTTTTAACACTTTATTGAATCAACACTTCTGACATAGCCAAATTTACATTTATACAAAAGTGATCAAATTGCATTAAATTAGCATTATATACACCACATAACCTAAGCAACATTACATAAATTATTCAATTCCTGATAATTTTTTTAAACATCTTTGCTTATGCTCTAAGTGATGGTTTAATAATCATACATTTATATACATGAAAACAAACCACACTGACACAATCCTAGTTGCAAGCATTTTACATCACAAACCAAAATGACACATTACAAACATTATACATCACTTATAATCTACCCAATCATTTTCAGTCAAACATTACCATAGCTCATTTAAGTCCTGCCTTCGTTTAAACTTCATTCCGCCCCAGTATGTATTGTTCCCACAATTCCCATTTTTCCAATGCAGTTTGCTCCTACCCTTTTCTAAAGATCTCAATTCCAGCTGTTTTATCTCTGTTAATATATCCAGTACTTCTAATATAGTTGGTTTAGATTTCTGAATTCCATTTTCTACTAATTGCTTTTTTGGTAGCCACCATCATTAAACACAGCAAAGCCTTACTGTGTCTAGGCAATTCCGATTCTGTACCTTAGCTCAAAAAAAATCAACTCTCTTGTCACACCAATCCGTCCACCCAGCATTTCCAACTGTGCATCCTAAAGGGAACCCTTAAAGTTCGCCAACCCACTGCACTCCCAGAAAATAGGTTCACAGGTACATCTTTCTTCTCAGTCACACCTCCAACACTTGCGTCTACCTGAGGTAAAATTCTCTGAAGTCTACTTCGGGTATAAAAATATCTATGTAAAAATTTCCAAGCAAAATCCTAAATCTTCTAGATTTAGTTGCATATTTGGGAGGCATACATGCATCCTCCCATTGTTTGTGAATTTCTTATCCAATCTCTCTTCCCAATCTTTTCTAACCTCCACCAATTGATTCTTATAGTCATCATGCAATACTTCATATACTCTACTAACTGTTCCTTTTTTAATGCCAGCTTCTGTTCCAGACTCTACTAAAAACTCTACCAGTGTTGGTCTTTTGTTTAGGACCCCCTCCACTATTTCTTTCTCTTTGCCTATACTCTGATATCAATCCTTGATAGGGAAGGGAACCTCTAAACTGCACTCCAAATAAATTCTTGGCATCTTCCCATTCTATCATTTTCCCTCTCTAGTTATTTGTTCCCAATACCTTGGTTCCTTTGCCAGTTTTCTCCAATAAATTCCAGCCCCCTCTTGCCTATTGTCTATATCCCTAATTTATGTATTTATTTATTTACATTTGTTGACCGGGAAATTCGGACTGGATGCAGGTCCTTTGTTAGCGGAGGCCCGGGGAGAAAAGCTCCACAAAGTAATGTTAATACAATCATAGTTTCTGATGAAGAAAATAGTACATACAGTAGTCACATAATATCTCTGCTATCTAAGATGGCATGTATTTTAAGAAGTAAATAGCAGTTATTAACATTGTTACAGTAAGAAATTATGGCAGTATTATAAATAATAAGCTTACAAGCATCAGAGTTGGCTGTAATCAAAGGTAGTTAGTGGGGTGGAAGAGAAGTTGAGGGAAGATAGGGTGGGAGATGCTAGTGAGGAGAGCTACAAGAGCATAACCAGCATTTTTTTAGGTGAGCTTTAAGTACAACTTTGAAGTGGGTGCATGATGGTACAGAGGTTATTTTGTGTGTGTGTGTAGGGGGGGGGGTGGATGTTCCATAATTTGGCTATTGAGCTGGAGAAGAGTACTTCTCCAGCAGAGTTATTGGTTCTAGTTACCTGTAATTGATTTATGTTGCTGGATCGTAGTGGTCTGGTGGTGAAATAGCGCTGGAGTAGATTTTGGAGGGATGGGACTTTTAGAGGATGGTTTACTAGTTTGTGTGCGAGTGAGAGTTGGTACCACTGAAGGAGGTGAGGGAGTTTTAGCCAGCCAAGTTCAGCAAGTGAGAGAGAGTGGGTGACTACAGTAGGATACTCCGGTGGAAAACTTGGAGATTTTGTTGTAGCAGGTCTCAAGTTTATTTAGATCACTTTGCCTTAGGTTGGTATATATTGAAGAGGCATAAAAAAGGTGGAGATAAGGTGGGAATTTGCAACTGAAATCCTGGCTGCTTTGGTGAGGAATTACTTATTTCTGTATAAGGTTCCTAGTTTTTTGTGGACTTACTTTACGGTCATGGACATGTGAATGTCAAATTTGAGATTACTCTCTAGCTCAACTCCTAGCAATTTGGTGTGATCTGTTGGGTGGATAATGGTATTGTCTTTGGCTGTGATTAGGTTTGTGTAGGTTTGGTGGGTTGGAAGATGAGGAGTTGAGTTTTGTTTGGACGAGTATTAAATGGGCATCAGATAGCAAAGTTTCAACAGAGAAAAAGGCATCCTGTGAGACCTTTTGCAGTTCGAGTAGGGACTGGGCTGACCAGGTGATGGTTGAGTCATCTGCATATTGTGAGTGAGCCATTTTTGGTGGCAGTGACTAGATTACTGGTGAAAATGGAGAAGAGTAAGGGTCCATGGATGGATCCTTGGGGAACACCAATCGAGACAGGTAGTTGGGGAGATATGTCATTCTGCCATACAACGGATTGCTAGTGGCCAGTCAGGTAGCTCTGAAACCAGCTGGTGACTGAGACAAGATAGGTTATTGAGAATAGAGATGAGTTGTTTGTGTGGGACCATGTCAAATGCTTTAGATAGGTCTAGGAAAGTTGCAGAGCAGAGACAGCCATTGTTTTTATGCTGAAGGATAGTGTTAGCAAAAAAAAGAGAGTAAGGCAGTGGTAGTGCTATGGTTTGGATGGAAACCATGTTGATTGTTAGAAAGGAGGTTGTTAGTAAAGAGGTAGTCTAAGACTTGAGAGTGAATGCATCTCTCTAGAATTTTGTAGAGTGGAGAAAGAATTGCTATGGGCCGGTAACTGGTGAGTTGTCTGGAGGAGAATGATGTGTGATATTTTCCATAGAGAAGAGATGTAGCATTCTCATAGAGATCGGTTAATCAAGATTGAGACTGGGTAGGCTAGGGCATCGGCTGCAATTTGTAGGTATTCACTTGGGAGATTGTCGGCTGCTAGTTTAGTGGGTTTAAGTTTAGTTAAAAGTTTTTTTATGTTGGAGGTAAGAATAGGAGAGAAAGAGAAGGCAGTGGGGAGATTACTAGGTGAAGGTGTGAGGTGGAGGGGAGGGGGGTTGTATTGTCTAACTAGTGATAGTACGTTTTTTGTGTGACGTGTTTATTGAATGGGGTAGCAATATTTTCTGAGGAGTGAAGAATGTTAGGTGGAGGGGTACTGACTTTACCTGGGTGGAGGATGGAGTTTATGGAAAGGCAGAATTGTTTGGGGTTGTGTTGGGAGGAGTTAAGGGCAGACTGGTAGTATTGGATTTTGTCCTGCTTTATTAGCTTTTTGACTCTATTGCGTAGTTCTAGGAATTTCTGTCTAGCTGAGGGGGTTTTGGTTTTGCGCCAGTGATCCCAGGCTTTATCTCAGTTTTTCACTACTGACCTAGTGGTTTTCTGTAGCCATGGGGAGGATTGGGCTTGGGTTCTGGCAAGTCTTATGGGGGGCATGGTTATTTAGGATGTCTAGGAAGGTAGTATTGAAAAATTGAACTGCGTCATCTAGGCTGAGGTACTTTAGTGGATTCCAGTTACAGTCTGAGGGATGAGATGAATGTGAGTGGGTTAAAGTTTATTGTATTACGTATTTGCCGATAGATGACAGGTTTAACCTGATATAGGTGTTTTTTGAGTAAGAATGTTGGGGTATGATCACTGAGGCTATCTGGTAGGCAGCCTGCTATATATAACTGGGGGATCTTGCTGACTAGTATCCAATCAGAGTAGTATGCTTGTTGAAGTTTTTATTTATTCCGGTAGGTGACTGGATGAGTTGGGTGAAACCATGAAGGTTCAGGTGATAGGTTGGATAGTTGCCACAACAGGATTGCCAGTCAATATTGAAATCACGAAAAATTATGGTCTCTTGGGGAAGATGGTGGGTAACCCAACTGAGGAGGTTTTTCTAGTGGAGGGATATTATGGCCAGGTGGGAAGTAGCATTCTATTATATTAATAGTTTTATTTTGGTTTATTTTGAGGTTGGTATAAATTATTTCTTCATTGCCAATTTGGGGTGCTGATACGTTTAGGATCTGAATGTTTAGATGCTGTTTAAACATTAGAGCTACAGCACCCCCTTTCTTGTCTAACCGGTCTACTCTTAGTATGTCATAACCAGTAGGGAAGATTTGCTCACTGCTAATGTTCATAGGTTGGTACTAGGCTATCGGCCCTAGCGCCTATACAAGCCTAGCCATAATAATTCCCTGGCTATTTATTCCCACAATATTTTAGCCAGGTTTCTGTCAGGATGATAATATTTGGGGAGTACAATTCTATGATGGCATGGAGTTCATGGACTTTGTTGGTTATACTTCTAACATTTAGGCTCGGCAGGAGGAGGTCAGTTGGCTTTCTATTGGCTGTAATTTGGGAGAAGTTGTATTAGGAGTGGAGTTGGAGATGAAGGGGCCAGGGTTGGGGTGGATGTCTCCACTGAGGGCAAGTTTTAATATGCCCGAGGACATTAGTTTTATTATTGTGTGAAGTAGTTTGTATTTTAGGGAAACTTTTTGTTTGGGTACAGTGGGGGGATTAGTTTGTCAGTCATCCCTACTGGCAGAATCTCCTTTCTCCATTCCTGTGTTGGCTTAGTTCTTAGAATCCTTTCTGTTGCTTTATGGCTATAATATTCTGTATGATTACTGTTATTTTCCTTAAAGGCCTACATCCAAAATCCCAGTTCCTCCTTGCTTTTTGAGCTTACCTCCTGTTTCTACATCATCACTTTCCACGTTGAATTATAGCTTTCTGCTTGTGCTATGTTATAGGTGCCTTAACTGTGTAGCTTTGAAATACTCCTTAAAATTGGGTAATCCCAATCTGCCCTATTCTACTGGAAGAATTATCTTACCCACTTGACTCTTGCTGTCTCTCCTTCCCAGAAAAAGTCCTTCAGCTCTATTAATTGCTATCCACCACCTCCTCTGGTTGATAAAAATATGCCTGACCTGTGTCTACAGGGACTAAACATGTTGACTGTTTGTATCTTACTATTGATATCCATATAACAGAGCTTCCATTTTCTCAGTTTTTGTATTATCTTTTGCTTAGTCTCTTCCCACATATCCTTAGCTGCTACATGGCAATCATTTTAATCCATACTCCTAAATATTTCTTTTTATCATGTCTCCATAAATTTGGATACTGCTGCACCAATTTGTGTGTGGGTATATAATTTACCAGTACTGCCTTTGATTTAGCTTTATTACTTTTGTATCCTGAAAAGATATGAAGCAGTCTCAAAATATTCCACAACACTGTAATCTCTTTCTGGTTTTGTCAGGGATAAAATATCTGCAAACAGAGCCATCTTTTCTCTACTACCATACCAGTTATATACCTGAATTTGAGTCTATTTTCTTTGCCAGTGGTTCTAAATATAATGCAAATAACAAAGGAGAAAGAGGACACCCCTGCCTAGTTCCTCTGCTCAAGCATAAATTATCAGAGAGGACCACACCCACTTTAATTTTCTCATCAGATCCCTCATATATCCACCTAATCAACCTTAGATTTTTTCCAGAAATGCAAATGCTTCCATTGCCCTGCTCATAAAGTCCCAGCTTTCTCTGCATCAAGACCCACCACCAACAATGATATCTTCTTACATTCTGCTTCCCTCTGGATCATCAAAGTTCTGTTAATGTCAAATGTTTGCCTCCCCTCCACAAAACCACCTCTTCTATGAATATTGGAACTCCTCTTGCAGTTAATATAAGTACTCCCCTTTTCCTTTGTCCCAGGTATTGTGCTGGTATCTGTTCTGGGACCCCTACCATTTGGCATCAACTTCTCAGAGGTCCAGGCAAAGACAAAAGGCCTGTGATCCAGATCCATCAATTTTGGCATTACTTTTGTCATTCTTTTAGCCATTATAGACATGAACACTTTATAATCATGGCTTACTATTGACATGGGCCTGTATGAAGCTGAGTCTAATGGATCTTTACCCTCTTTAGTTATTATAGCTACCATCGCTTTCTTCCAGGATGTTGGTACTTCTCCTCTTCTTAGAATACTGTTAAAACCTTCCAGATCTTTAGCACTCTTTTCCCTCCTAGCTTCCACACTTCCACAGGAATACCAACTATTCCTGGGGACTTTCCTGTAGATTAGTTATACATCATCATTTCTATCTCATCTCCTCATGTCCTAACTATTAGTAATTGAGCCTCATTTACCTCTAGCCTTGGCATATTTAATTCTTCCATAGACATTTCCATTTGTACCTTTTCTTGGTTTCCATATTTCTCTGCTTTATACAGACTTTTGTAGAATTTCTGAAATATTTCTAATACCTCTACAGGATCTTGTTACCTTCTGTTATAGGCTCCCTAAGCTTGGCAAACGTCCTTTCTACTTTCGGTTGACTGAGTCATCCTGCTAAAAGTCTTTCTGCTCTACTGTTACTATCAAACCACAGCTGCTTAACAGCAATCTTTCTAAACTCTTGCATATTGTTGATGTAATCCCTTACTTTCTGCTTAGCATTCTGCAGTTGATCCTCTTCTTGTTCTGTGAGATTCCCCCTGTTCTGCAATGCTTAAATATTTGTCATTCCCTCTAAATAATTCTTGTTACTCCTTAACCATAGCTCCCATTCTTTTATTTCCACCCTATTTTTAAACTCCACCTTAACTTTATCCCACTCCCTAGCTATATTTTCAGAAGAAACTTCTATTCTAATAACTCCTGAATAATCTCCACTATCCTTAAATTACTCTTTTCAACAAATAGGTGGGAAAGTGTCAGTGTTTTTTCATTACCCTGTGTGTTTATTTTAGTTATTATTGGCGCATGATCTGAAACAGTTATTGGGTGCATATCAAAATGTTCAATTAAATGCATATGTTCCTGTGAAATGTAAATTCTGTGTAGCCTAGCCCAGTTTTTATATTTTGGGGAATAATATGTAAATTCACTCCAAACTCCTATAACTGATTTCACATCTTCCATGCCAAATATTTTCATAAATTTACTCTCCTTTGTTATACTTTCCTTTCTGGGCCTTCCAGACACATCTTCACTGCTGCAAACCAAATCCCAGTCCCCAGCTGTAAGTAATATTCCTTGCTGAAAACTATTTCTCCCAGAATTTTCTTAAGTTCTTTTATAGCAGTTTTAGGTGGAATACAAATACACGCCAGTTTAATACACCTCCCTTGCCAGTAGCCCCTTAGCACTTCCAAATCTGCCGTTATTATCTTTTTATCCTCTTCTATGAATACTGGAACTCCTCTTGCAGTTAATATAAGTACTCCTCTTTTCCTTTCTTCCAGGTATTGTGCTGGTATCTGTTCTGGGACCCCTACCATTTGGCATCTACTTCTCAGAGGTCCAGGCAAAGACAAAAGGCCTGTGGCTGACTAAGTTTGCAGAAAACTATAAGTTGGGTGCTGTCACTGACTCCCCAGATGATGTTAACATACTGCAAGAAGGTCTCACAGCAACAAATGACTGGTGCCAAAGTCATGGACATTATGTTAAACGCAAAAAAATGTATTATCATACCATTTGGCAAAAACACTGCCTCTACTGATTACCACATCAACCAAGAAAACACACAAGTTGAGCTGACACCACAGCGAGGAGGTCCCACAGTAAGGAAAAATACGCAAAAACATTAATCACAATGTATAGAATATAAATAATAAAATGAAATAAAACATCAGGAGATAAGCATTCATCAGATCTTAATAGAAACCACATCTTCATTTTTAAAGAGTCCCAGTATTGCTTCAGCCAGTAAAATTATCTCCTTAATTTCCTCCCTTTCAACAGGGGTTTTAAAGGCACCTTGTCATTTAATCCAGGCAGCTTATCTGCTGCAAGTCTACTATCCAACGTGCTTCAATAGACTTAGTTCTGTTTGTCAGATCCTCACCTCTTAAGTTTTCAGGAACAATTTCCAGTACAATAAAGCAAAAACTATGTCTAGCATGAACTGAAAATGCTGAAATAAGGCATTAGTGCTATTACAAAGCCTAATGTCACTGAAATGTTGCAAGACCAGATCTTTTGAGTGATTGGTTTGTCTTGCCAACATAAAAACTACTGCACGAGTCACATTCAGCAATGTATATCACACATTCTTTGGGAACAATCCGCATTAGTCCTTAGACTAAAAATTCTCCCAGTTATAGGGTGCTGATAACAATTCTTAGAAATAACTACTGGCTTTGCATTTCCTTGCAAGGAAAAGTACCAGTTAACACTGATGTTGAGAAAGTCTTATTAAAACTCCCATCCCTGCACAACAGTCTCTTCAGATTTTTCTTGTTTTTAAAACAAAACCTGGATTTTTCACCCACAATATCTTTGACGCTATTGTCCGCTGTAAGAATCTTCCAGTTATTTCTTATAATCTGACAGACATGTCTAACATCATTGCTGTGTGTAAGAGAACACCTTAGGCTTTCTGTAGAATTAGTGACGTTCAATACATCCCCACATGTCCTTTGTTCACCCCTTTCCATAAAATATGGTTGGCCCATAGTATGCCGTTGGGCTTCAGTTTCCAACATTGCTTTGGGCATTTCTCTTTGCTTATAGCCTTGACTTACAATATATTCCATCAAGCATTGTGTCTCATTCTCATAATCTCGCCCATTAGTGCATATCCTGGAAGTCCTAAAAAACTGTTCTTTCAATAACATCTGGAAACACATGCTTAGGGTGCATACTTGCCCTATGCACAAGGTGCTTCCTCCAACAATTCTTTATATATATATATATATATATATATATATTTTTTTATATATAGTTTTTATAGTATCTAGCTTCCCTTCAGGCCCTTTACATAAAATCACATCCAAGAAGCTGATCTCTTCCATGGAGCTATGAACTTCAAACTCAAGGAACGAGGTGGTCATATTTAATCAATCAATAATCAGTCAATAAAGTCCCTCAATTGTCCTTCACTACCCTGCCACAGAAAAAAATGTATCATTCACAAATCTCTTGTAGCATGATATATATCCTCTCCAAGAACTGGTCTCTCAGAACACAGTCACATTTGACCATTACTATATTAGAATAACTGTTGGCAAACTGTTCATTGCAACCCCCCATTTCTGTAGACAGTATCTATTCCCATACATAAAAACGTTATTTTCCAAGATTATCTCTAACAGGGAGCATATCTATTGTATTATTATCAAAGGCTGCTTCTTGCCTAAGAAACTGTTTGAATCAATCCCAACGTCATTAGGTATAACTATGAATAAACTTTTAACATCCATAGTAACCATCCGAACATTCATAATTTCTCCAACAGACCAGATACAATAAGAGTATTAATTGTGGGATGTGTCTCAGTACCGTAGTGGATTTGGGTAGTATAGCTTTCAATTTTAGTTTGACAAAGATGGGTGCAGGTTCTGTTGCCCATCCTCTTCCAGATACTATGGGTCGCATGGGTGGGTTGTTAATATCTTTATGAATCTTTGGGAGGCAATTAAATATGGATATAAGAGGATATGATACCATTAAGTACTCAGAGCTCTTTGGAGATGCCACGTGTCATAAGCAGATCATATAAGTTGTCTTCTATCCGACATGTAAGGATATTAATCTCCCATTTATGCAAGTCCTTATAGGTCTCATCTTCCTGTATCATACTGCATCTTCTCATGATACACAGGGCTAGCCATGATTACTGTGAAACCTCCTTTATTGGCAGGCTTAATGATAATGCTGTCATTATTGATCAGTTCTTTCAATGCTACATTTTCTGCATAATCCATATTACAGAAGTTCCTAAAATTACCATGATTTCTGAGTTGCAGTACTTCATTCTTACAAACTTTCATGAAAGTTTCCACTACATGATGTGTCATGGGAATAAAAGTGCTGGGTTTCTTTAATATAGTATTGATGTCACCTGTATTACAATCTGGCTCCCTATTCTGATACATTCTTTTAAGAAGGACATTCCGTCCATAGTATTTTATATCCATGGCAAACTCATTCAGCCTTGAAGGAAAGTAAATGTTCTTGTGCTTCACTTAAAACATGTTCTGATAAGTTAACCAACCAAGGAATCACAGTTTCTCAAGTGGACATCTTTCTGCATTTCCTGCCTCTGCTGGCAGACCTGTATCTCCTGCGAGCATAATGCCGTTTCATTAAAACAGAACCGGAAATGGAGCTGTGAACTTCAAACTCAAGGAACAAGGTGGTCTTATTTAAATGATCAATGAAGTCCATCAATTATCCTTCACTACCCAATAAGCGATATTATGAAAATGGGACACAATGCTTGAAGGAATATTTTGTAAGTCGAGGCTATAAACAAAGAGAAATACATAAAGTAATGTTGGCAACTGAAGCCCAACAGCATACTATGGGCCAACCATATTTTATGGAAAAGGGTGAACAAAGGGCATCTGGGAATGTTTTGAATGTCACTAATTCTACAGAAAGCCTAATATGTTCTCTTACACACAGCAATGATGTTAGACATGTCTGTCAGATTATAAGAAATAACTATAAGATTCTTACAGAGGACAATAGCGTCAAAGATATTGTGGGTGAAAAACCCAGGTTTTGTTTTAAGAACAAGAAAATTCTGAAGATACTATTATGCAGGGATGGGAGCTTTAATAAGACTGTCTCAACATCAGTGTTAACTGGTACTTTTCCTTGCAGGAAATGCAAAGCTTATAGTTGTATTAATTCTAAGAACTGTTTTCAGCACACTAAATCTGGGAGAATTTTTCATCTAAGGACTTATGCAGAGTGTTCCACAAAGAATGTGATATGCATTGTTGAATGAGTGTCATGTAATAGTTTTTATGTTGGCAAGACAAACTGATCACTCAAAGATCGGATCTTGCAACATCTCAGTGACATTAGACTTTCTAACAGAACTAATGACTTACTTCAGCAGATTTCAGTTCATGCTATACATAGTTTTTGCTTTATGGTATTGGAAATTGTTCCTGAAAACTTAAGAGGTGGGGATCTGACAAACAGAACCAAGTCTACTGAAGTAAGTTGGACAGTGGACTTGCAGGCAGTTAAACTGCCTGGATTAAATGACAAGGCACCTTCAAAACCCCTGTTGAAAGGGAGGAAATTAAGGGGATAATTTTACTGGCTGAAGCAATACTGTAACACTCTAAAAATTAAGGTGTGGTTTCTATTAAGATCTGATGAAGGCAAATGCTGAATGTGCTCATCTCCTGTTGCTTCATTTCATTTTATTATTTATATTCTGTACATTGTGATTAAAGTTTTTACTTATTTTATTCTTACTGTGGGACCTCCTCACTGTAGTGTCAGCACAACTTATGTGTTTGTTCGTTTTGTTTGCTCAGTTAACTGCTTTAGCAGTTCCTGGAGAGTTTGTCCTGTTTAACTGATTATCACATAAACGGCAACCCCCTAAGCACACAACCTGTGGTGAGAGATTGAGGTTAACAACAATCCCACATTCGACCATTATGTAGCAGCAATGGTCAGAAAAGTTTTTTACTTGGCTCAACTCGTAAGTAAAGGGATTGCATCCAGAAAAAAAGGAGGTTATTACCTCTCTGTACTCCATTATGCCAATAATCAAGTATAATGCACCATTTGGTATGTCTCTCTCCAAACACCTGCACCAACTGGAAAGGCCACAGAAATACCTCACAAAGAGAATCCATGGCCTCCAACACCTGTCCTATGCGGACAGGCTCAAATCGCTATCACTCTACTCTTTATCGTACAGATTGCCCAAAGGTGATCTGTCTCTCATCTGCAAGGCAATCTTGGACCCTGCCCTACTAGAGATGCTCCATATCTGTAAGTGTAACTCCTCAAATACTACCCACTTGAAAGGCCTAAATCTAATATGTGATATCAACAAAACCTGCTGGAGAGGCAGGGTTGTCTCCCAGAGGCTGCCCAGTCTCTGGAATAGACTTCCTATCACATCAAATGGAGTACCTCACTGACCCTCTTCAAGCGTAACCTTCATAAGTGGATGGGATACAACAAATGTGTCCCAGGAGTTCCACCTGTGTGCCTAACAGACAGGGGCAACAGGTGCTGACTAAGGTTTCTTTTTTGGGGATAAACTCTTGGCTAGGCTTGTAAGGGTCCCAGGGCCATTAGCCTAGTAACCTCTTATGATCCTATGAATAACCATCCTGAAAACCTTTATGAAATTCATATGTTCAGTTCTTTCTAAATGTGTCTCCTGTAACATAGGTATTTGCACTCTACATTTTCTAATATTGTTTACTACTCTTTTTTTGTATTTTCCTGTGAGACCATTGACATTTAAAGACATTACAGAAAGCATCATTGCATTAAAAAGTTATTATTCCTACCTTTTACGTATAACACCTTTTTGTTACATGTCTATTTATTTATTCTTTTATTTATTTTACATTTGTTGACCAGGATTATCCAACTCAGCTGAAGAGCCCTTTTTCACCGGAGGCCCAGGGAGAAAAGCTCCAACTTATTATACAATTTGCATTATAAATTAGCATTAAACAGGAATGTTACAGGATTATTACAAGGCATTAAGTAGCAATACAATGTTATACAATGTCAATAATCAGGAGTATAGCAAAACTTCTCTTCCCTTGAAGATCACAATTCCTTGAAAATGCACTTGAAAATTCCACCTGCTAACTCTAACTACAGCATTTCACTCTCTCTCATACACCTCAACCTCTTAGTGCAAGAAATCTGGACAAAGCCTAAAATAAATAGGGAAAGATTATAAATATTGTCTCATCAAGTTAGAACATTGCTAGAATAACATGATTTATGTTAGTATGCATTTTTTAAAGGACATGACCTCTAAAACGTAAATGCCTGTCATTATTTAGCAACTTCAATCCTTTTTAGGAGGAATATACTGCGGTGGTGGTGCTGCGGTAGCATTGTCGCCTCACAGTTAGACGTTGCCCACTCGATTCTCAGTTAGAGCATCTTCTGTGTAGAGACATGCATGAAGGGGTGTTCCTTCGTTGAAGGTTGTGCGTTAGGCCCGGCAAGCCAGCACGTAAAAATCTACTGCCAATCATTAGCAGACTGGAGTTCCACTGTGGCGACCCCTAACCGGGAAAAGCCAAAAGACACAAACAAATGGGGCAAAAATCTGGACATTCTGCAAAAAACTGGACAGCTGAGAGGTATGCTCAAATCAAGCACTGTGAAGAAGCAACAATGACCTGTCTATTACTATACCACTCAGTGATGACATATCTAAGACAAATAAGGGTATAGCCATAAAAAATAAAAAATCTCAGCAGGGCTAGCCACCTGGAAGTGTGAACTCTGGTTCTTGATACTGCCACTTTTGGAGTGACACCCTGACCCCATGTGCGAAAATGGGATTGTGAATAAATGCATGGATGGTTCCTTTAAGTACATTCTTTCTCTATTTTGTTGCTAATGTTGGACGAAAACCAATGTGTATTTAATTGTCAAAAGAAATAACACAAGTGCCAGGACAGAGATGATAGTTCTACACTTAGATTTTGCTCCCTTCCAAAATGCAAATATAAAAATAAACTTCCACCTCCCCATACCGCAAACCAACTGCAGAAAGGGAGGATACATTAGCGAATATATCAAACCCATCACGGAAAACACTATTTAACCTTTTATTATACAATGGGTTTTTCGTCTGTTATTGACAGCAGACTTCATCAGAATGAATTTGCATCATGCAGTTTAAACGTATAAAATGCTAAAACAATTACTTTTAATTAAATAATTTAACCAATAGATCAAACTGTAGTTTAAAGGGCCAAAGTATTACAAATATTTGTATTTTAACCACAATAAATGTGTGTAGCTTGATCTTAAGATACATAAACATGGACAAATAAAACAAGGCAATTTAAACACAATAACAAACATAAACATAAATTTATTATAAAAAGACATATGTATAAAAATATTTGAGTTAAAATCATGCTTTCATGTTTAAAAGGAGCTTATAGGTTTTCTTAAAGGTATACAACTTTTAAAACAAACCAAACCAAAAACATGGACTGACCAGTGAAAAAAAAAATTGAAGTAAAGATTTTTTCAAAATAGGGATTTATTTAAAATAATTTATGTAAATCTAAGAACTGAAATGATGTTTATATCTAAAACTTTACAACTTTTGGGCTTTTTTCTTTAAGAGAGGCACCTGAGAGGTATATTCGTTTATGCCAGAGGTACGAGTCAAAATTAATTTGAGCTGCCAAGTTAACTCTCCAAGTTCAAAATGCAAACTCTATTCAGAAAGCATTATTGTGGAGTTAAATTTAGGCATCTTATTATTGAGCAGAAATGGGCAGCTTTTAGCATTCATTGTGGAGGAACATGGAGCAAAGACACAGAAAGTGGCAGGACCATTGCAGGCTGCCTAACTGACAGTTGCATAAACTCCTGTGACAGCATGCAGTTCCATTTTGTTTTAAATCAGCATTAGCTTTCCTATCAACACAACTGCTGAAACTGACTCTAAAACAGAGAGATTTGTGTGTTTAATATTCAAAGGACCTCAATGTGTATAAACAGCTTATATGGATATTGAAATGAATAAAATCCCTGCAGACAACAAACATGGCTGAATATATCCAGAAGTCCAAATAGCCAAGTAAAAAGAGTTTATTGCACAAAATGTAAGCACGTTTGTACT
This sequence comes from Protopterus annectens, assembly GCF_019279795.1. Classification (NCBI taxonomy): domain Eukaryota; kingdom Metazoa; phylum Chordata; order Ceratodontiformes; family Protopteridae; genus Protopterus; species Protopterus annectens. The sequence continues at coordinate 1,671,414,209 of NC_056732.1, forward strand.
TTCCAACACTTATTCAGACTTTAATTAAAAACTAAAATGGAAAAACTTTAAAACCACAATCGGACCAGTCAAGGACACTGCCTAATACATACGTAATCATTTAACATTCCAATCAACCATCTTCTAACATCTTAATGATTTAAAAATTGTTGTTTAACTACCTAAAAATGAACATATTCTATACAGTCATATCTGTTTAAAACATAACTCAGCAAACACGTCTTTGCTGATGTTACACTGCCATTACAAAATAGCATAGATCCTTATGATCCTAAACTAGATAAAATAATTAAGAACACAAAATATTCATCATCTTAGTTTTGAACATAACTAATGCTGCTATCCTAATTCCCATTAATCATGGATGTCATTGTTCAATTCACTATGGCAATGGAGCCGCTTGGTTTTTATCAAAGAATAAAGAACTTCTTACACAGTCATCCGATCACAACCCATAGTACAGTTATATCATGATATCAACTATAAAATATCGGCAAACATTATACACGTTTAATGTGCAAAGTGGTTTCAATACTCAAATAATACTATTATTATCAAAGTTAGCATAAACTAGTTCCCATACCTACCTCTCACTTGTAGGCTCGTCCCCAGTCCAAACGTCTTCTGGAATTCAAATTCTGCACCTGAATGCAGAAGATGAAGATGTAAACCATCAGAGAAGACAAAAACAGGTCACAAGCACCTGTTCTGTCTGTGCGACTGGACGCAAAGGGCATTCTTAAAGAAGAACAGCCTTAAATTTTTATTTTTTTTTAAATTAGAAGTAAATTAATCTAATGGCTAGCCAATTCTGGGAGGTGTGAGTGCACCCCTTTACACCTGCCTGTGGGCGCCCTTGCAAACAGCCAACATTTGTAGAAGAGGTGATAAAATGGGATAAGGTAATAAAATGGGATGATGCAGGGAAGACTTTTTGTGTTACTGAAGTCAAACCAACCTGCATATGCAAGTCTAATGTTAGAGTTTAAGGAAGATATGTTGAAGCTGGGTACTAATTTTGTTAAACTACAAAACGGTAGACTTTATAACTGAGGCCAGAACAGACAAAGCAGACCAAAAGAAGAGAAGTAGAGAGTATAAGGCAATATTACATTTGAAAAGACAATACAGTATGAAGGTAAAAAATAGCATGGACTAAACAATTAAAGATATTAAATGATCAGTGGAGGAAAATATGCCTTACATCTTAGACATGCAACTGTTGAGTCTTTCAGTTTTTCCTGGTTAGGGGTCACCACAGCAGAACTCCGGTCTGCTAATGATTGGCAGCAGATTTTTACATGCCGAGTTGCCGGCCCTGACGCACAACCTTCAAAGAAGGTACGCCCATTCACGCATGTCTCCACACAGAAGACGCTCTAGCTGAGAAATGAACAGGACAACGTCGTACTGTGAGGCGACAACGCTACCGCAGCACCACCACTGCAGTAATTAAATTGAGAAAATTTAGAATTTGTGCATGGAAATATTTTCACAAAGGTTTCTATGCTCCTAAGACACTTGAAAAAAATGTTCTTACAGACAAGAGGCATATGAGGTTTTGAGAATGTGCGGAGTACAACAATGACATGAGTAATATGCTGTCCTACACTTGGAAGGCAATTTAACTTCAGTTCAGACATGCAGGGCCTTAGGTCAAGTGGTGCCCTAAGCAAAAGGGCTCCAGAGTGCCCCCCCACGCAACTTGGTGCCCCCATCCTGGTCTATTTACATCATCCAGTTTACTGGAAAAGTACCCCTGCTACAGCAGCGCCCTTGGTGGCCGCCTAAATGGCCTATACCTAAGGCTGGCTATACAGAGATGTTGTCAATGAGTCAGTGTAAAATATGAACTGAAGATGTCAACATGTTTGTCACTATCAACATTAATGATGGTAACAAAGTTATAACTAGTAAATGGAAAGGAAATACAAACCATCAATAAGAGGGGTGAAAAGATGATTTAAGACATTAAAAACATGGAACTGAGAATTGAGAGATTAGAAACAGAATTCCACAGTAAAAACAAAATGAGCTGCATGGGATTTTGTTACAGAACTGGAGCTTGAAGAGGATATACATTCTAGATACAATGCTAATATCAGCATCTATTTAACAATGCAGACTTCAGTACAATGTAAAGTCACTGGTTCAGTTACGATCTGTAGTATAGAGAAACTAAAATAAGGTCACTAGTTTATTCATGTGCTCACATTATGTTGTAAATGGTTAAACTGCATGTTTTAATTGATTTAAAGCAGCAATTTTAAATCTGTCTTGAGATTAAGACTAGGCAGAACATTTTACATGGATATTCGAATTTACATGATTAAAATGGCAAGTTATTTAAAGTTAAAAGTAAACAGAGACTTCTAAGAATGCCTGTGTATTAGTACTGCATAAACATCTATCTATAAAATGGCTGTAATAGCAATCAATGACAAAACAGGTGCATTATGCATGGGTATTGCACAGTGTACAAATGCTTAAAAATATCAGCATGGAGATTGAGCGTTCAAGCTTCTTGAAGGTCATTAGCTTAAAAATGGAACCTATGAATCGGTACTACCATGACCTACAGTATACATGCATATACTTGATCAGAAAACTGGATGAGATGTTAAACATCTGCTTGAACTGGTGCTAGATCAGGTGGATTTAAAAGATTCCACAACTCTTTACGAACTAGGGGAAATTCCCCAATGCCTTGTCCAAATTTACCCTAGTAGAATACCACCTCATGGCTCCCCTGGAATGAAGCCAATAACCTAATGCACCTAACCTAGTTAACAAAGGGCAAATAATCAAATACAGTTCAAGTTGTTGAACAAGAAACATTTTTTCGTAGAGATGATCAAAAGTCATCTGACTGCCATTACTAGCTTGATTTCTGTGACAGACTGTGGAACGAGGGGATAAAGAAATTTGCCCTTTTCCCACTATAGTAAGAACAGGTGAGGGGAGGCTGAGGAGGTTGCTCCTCACATGTGAAGTGTAAGGGGGCATTCTCCCCTGCAAAAAAAAATATTTACCGTAATTTTTTTTTTGCTCGATTACTTGAGTTTCAAGAATTTATTAATGCACTAAACCAAAAAAACAGTAGACTGGTACCAGATGGCAAGATTTATTTAAAAATCTGCAAAGTGACTATTTAGTACAAACGTTTGTCACATGATTTCTTTATTTGATGAAGTTTGGTAATACTGAACAAAAGCACTTACCTTTTATTTTTCAGGGAGTGTATTTATGCCTTATCTTATTTTCTACATTTGTACACGTGTGGAATAAATCTTGCCCTCTGGTACTGGTCCACTGCCTTTTTTTTAAGCATTTATGCTCAATTTACAGAAGTTCAGTGTATACCACTTAATATAACCCATACATATAATATTTATAATTTACTATTAAGTATAGCATTAATGTGCTGTTTTTTGATTCAGAAGTGTCGGTGGCACAACAGGTAGTACACATGCTTTTAGTGCTGGAAGACCTCAAGACTATGGGTCCTATTCCCATACCAGGTAGAAATGATTGCTGACACTACAGTGCAGTATTGGGGGAGCAGATGCTACACTCCTGATAGTGTCAACCTTCAGATGACATGTTAAACAGAGGTCCCATCTGCCTGAGCTGGTAGTAGCTTTATATGTAAATTACCCCACAGCACCTACTGAAAAGGCACAGCAGAAGTTTCTCGTTGCCTTAACCAAGTTTCTGCTGGTTGTAGAAATATCACCTCAAGTAACCCCTGAAAAGAGACCACTAGGCTAGTGGTACTAACCCCTGTCAAAGGATGACTTTTGTGTCTTTCGGCTTTTCACGTTTAGTGGTCGCCACAGCAGAACTCCGGTCCGCTAATGATTGGCAGTAGATTTTTACGTACTGGCTTGCCGGGCCTAACGCACAACCTTCAACGAAGGAACGCCCATTCACGCATGTCGCTACACAGAAGATGCTCTAACTGAGAATCGAACGGGCAACGTCTAACTGTGAGGCGACAATGCTACTGCAACACCACCACTGCAGTTTACCTGACTAAATAGTAGAATGCATTTCATTCAATGAACTGCAAACTAGAACAGTAAAAAAAAATGGTCTATTGGGACACATCTGGTGAGCTGCTAATGACCAGTTTTCCGATAGTCGTGGGTTCGATTCCCTTATACTCCACTGTGAATTTTAAATTACTTAACTAGAAAATGCCACATGGTCACAGTTAAAAGGAGAGACTTAGCAGGTTTATACTGGCAACAGTTAAAATAAAAACTGAAGCAGAATAAATAAAAAGCACTGTAAACATTCCCATATGTATATAATTTAGTAGACTGTTCTTACCCTAAGTAACTTGTCCTCCCATGGCTTCTGCAGCAGGGTTTCTGCTGTATTTTCTGAATGAAAATTAAGAAAATGTGATTAAAGCATAAGAAGATCAAAAAATGTAAATGTTCATATCAAATAACATTATACAATTGGGAAATTAGCAGGAAAAAAAATGAAAACTTCTACACATTTAAAATTAATGTATGTAATTCCCACATTTACATTTACTATAAGATGCTTAAAATTATTTCTCAAAAGAAATCTGGTACAAGCATGACAAAAAAGATATGGAAGTATAGTTAATACAGAAGTCTTTACTTGTACAGCATACCAAAGGGTTCATTTTACTGCCAAAGTGGACAGCAGACAGGTAGCAAGAACTATCCATTTCTTAGAAGAAAAAAATATATATACAAATGCACTACAAGGTAATACACACTATGATGTATAAAGCAAAGGTAGAAAAAAGATGAATGTCTTAAATTACTGAATGACCTGTGTTATACAGGTTACTGCATGAGTGATTCTCGCAACTTAGTGCCTTTCTCACTAAATCAACAACTCTTCCGGGTTTTACAAAGTGAAGCCAATGATTTTTGAAGGAACAGATTCAGGAATCACAAGTCAAAATTGAAATCTAGAATGTATCAATAACCGAATGACTCTTGAGAACCCTATAATCTGAAGATGATGACCAAGGAGGGCATGTCTACAACAGCTATAAAGATATAATTCTAAATTCAAGTTCCAGAAGTCAATATCAGGCTGCAAGTGTGACAGCCAAATGATTGTACACATGCACCTGACTGAACACACTTCCCACTAAAGTCATCACTTCTGTTGGGGGAGGTCTACCTTTGCCTGCAGTTGCAAATATCCAAGAGTTGGATATATTACGTTTGGTGGGATGGAAAAACAATTCTTGAATATTACATTAATAAAGTTTACGATAATCAGTAATGGCCTTCAACAAACACACTTTAATTAGCTCTTATGGTTCACAAGTACTTATAGATCTGTGAGGACCACTATAAGCTTAGCCTTACATTCTCAGGTTAGGTTTTAGCCCTTACATTTTATGCATAAATACACCAGAGTGGGAAGAACATGTTGAGATATCACTTGTCGCCCCCTTCCCATATGGACATGGCTCATAAGCCAGGGTGAACCTATGGTTTCCCATCCAGTCATCCAAACTTTGTTAATAGGTTCACAGGCAAGTACTAGGCTAACTGCCTTTACGGGCCATATTAAGCCTACCCAAATTCTCTTTAATAGCTCAAGTTTAAATAGAGTAAGAGAAGGTCTTTGCTTTATGTGGAGTAGAAGATGGTTCCATAGGAACGATATTTTCTACAATACATAACTATTCCTTCAACATGTTCAGTTTATGTTACAAAAAGAGACTAATATGTTGTTTATGATACCACTGGCCTTGTGAATATGTAATAGGTTTGACGGACAGGATCTGTTCAGGCTCTATACATAAGGCAGAGATCACTTCTTAGTGGCCTGCATGATACCAAGAAGAGGGACAAAGGTTTGAGATGGTCTGCACAGTTTTTATGATTTAGGTCACTGATTTTTATTTATTTTTTTTTTAAGTGAAAAAGTGTTGTGGTCACTCCAATCATGCCAAGTATTTGGACAGGTACATACCAAAATGGACATTATATTCAATGACGGGCCTAATGAGAGCAGAGTACAATGGAATAATTACATCCACAGACCCAGGTTCTGACCCTTTACATATTTGCTGGCTCACTCCGCTCCCCTACCGTACCCCCAATTCCCACCTACCCCCAGTGGTCCTACACTTATACTTTCTAAACCAGACCCACACCTGTACCCCACCTTTCCTCATGCTCTACCAATCTAGTCATCCTAGCCACACCCCTCCTCAATCACCAGTCTCCCTACTCCACCTTTCTCCAATACTTTCACCATTAGTACTTTTCCCCTATTCTTCTCCCTTTACAATTCCTTCCTTCTAAAACCTTACCCTTTACCATTCTGACTTCTCTCTTATCCCTGCCCAATATCTTTTGAAGTTGTACTAGCAACCTTGTTGAAGTTGTACAGGTAATACTAGTAATATGCCTCCAACACAAAGCTCTCCAAACTAAGTTAATACTCATAGCCTTACCATTCCTCACTACTGCATATCTCCTCACCTCCTTTGAAAAGGTGAAATATTTCCACTTCATCTACTCTCCAAAACAAACAGCCACTCAAAATTCTACCTTTACCCAACTTCAAATAAATATCACATCCATTCCCTGCTACCTGTTAGCAAAATACCATAGACTCACACATATTAAATTCCATAACTCCACTCCACTGCAAGGAAATTAAAATATCTAACTAGCTATATTAATGACCCAATTTCTAGGCTAAAAGCTCCCATCTTAAAAGATGGTGACATCCACCCCAACCCAGGCCCAACCTATCTTTCCACAATAACAACTCACAGCACCACTCCTGCTACCCTACCTACCTTGTCCAGTCTCACCAACTCCTTACTAATAGGACATCTTAATAGCCGCAGTATCAACAACAAAGTTGCCCATCTCCATGCCCTTCTTGACTGTCATTCCTTCGACATCTTCTGTCTTACAAAAACGTGGTTAAAACCAGGAAGCAAGGACATTGAGATTATTCCCCCAAGTTTTAATATATTGAGACTTGATTGTACGAAATGCATGGCTGGAGGAGTAGCCCTTCTGTTTAAAACTGGATTACAAATCTCCTCAATACCCTATATCCCTCCCCAAGATAGTAAGGCAGAAGTCCTTATCTCCAGACTTCAGCTCAACACCAGTAAAACCCTAAACATCATGTGCACCTACCTACCTCCTGGTAATAACAGCACTATAACAGAGGAGTTTCTAAACTGGGAATCAACTACTTACAATTACACTAAGTGACTTCAATACCAACTGGAAGTGTGTCAATGCTGACAACCCTTCCTCACATATTAATCTGTATGGATTCAGTCAAACTATCACCACCACTACTAGAATTCATACACCAAACAAAAAAGAGAGCATCTTAGATTGGATTCTTATTAACAGACAGCAACAAACTTATAAAGTTGGAACTTTGCCTGATGATGTAAGTGATCATACTTTAACTTACATTATAAAACAAAAACAATATTCCTAACTCCCCATGTACAGGATATCACAGTCCCAGAAACACTTTAACCCTACATTTTTCCAAAACAAACTTAATGCCTGTGACTGGACCCCTCTAAAAATTCTCCCACTCGAAGAGGCTGTTAAATATTTCAACTCTAAATTCTTAACAATCCTAGATAAACACGCACTCAAACAGTCTATTAGATTGAAGTCTAAGACAGCCCCATGGCTGTCAAAAGATACTAGACAAAAGATATTACTGAGGAACAAATCTTGAGCTAAGTGGAGAGCTACCAGAACTATCTCTGAGCAACAAATCTTTAGACAGTTGAGAAATATTACAAAAAGAGCCATACTCACTGACAAAAAGAACTACTATTGGAAACTACAGCAAACCCACCATAATAATCCTCAAAAATTCTGGTCAAGCATAAATAGACTCTTACACCCTGGCCACTCTAGCACACCATCTCCATTAGGAGCTGATAATAACCCCCAGCAAACTGCCAACGCCTTCAATACCTTTTTTACTGACACCATACAATCCCTAGCCCATCAACTATCCACAGACAACACTAGTCTCCCTGTCTCTGTACCTGACACTCTACCAACCTTCCAACTACAACCCATCTCTACTACTTGCATACTAAAAATCATCCAAAATCTTAAGCCATGTACCCCCCTCTGCAGACCAGCTACCATCTGAATACTTGCAAAAAGCAGCTAAATCAGTTGCCTATCCCTACATCCATTCTTATAAATAGAACCATAACAGAGGGAATCTCAGACATCTGGAAAATTTCCCATATAATTCCCTTACACAAAGGTGCTAACTCTAATGATTATTCCAATTACAGACCCACACCTCTCATCACCCTTAGCTAAAGTTATGGAAAAATGCATTCACCATCAGCTAATAAACCACTTAACCCAATACAACATCTTAGCTAACTGCCAACACGGCTTTAGACTATTTCATAGTACCACCACAGCGCTCCTTTCTTTCACAGACTCCATTAACCGTAATAACAATAGCCTCTCTTCAGCACTCTTTACTGATCTGTCAAAAGCTTTTGACATGGTAAACCACCCCCTACTCATACAGACCCTTGAATCCCTCTCTCTAGACACCAAGGCTATACTCTGGTTCAAGTCCTACCTTAACAATAGGCAACAGGCAGTTCTCTGGGAAAATAAGCTATCTTCCACCTGCCCATCTCCCTTGGAGTCCCTCAGGGCTCCATTCTAGGACCTCTTCTTTTCTCATTGTTCATCAATGACCTGCAAGTAGCAATCCCCAAAGTCACCTGTATACAATATGCAAATGACTCAACACTCATTTGCTCTGCCAACTCTATAACTGAACTTCATTCTCTAACCCAAAAAGTATTCGGCACAGTTGAGGCTTGGTTCTTGAAATGCTGTCTCCTTCTGAACGCCAAAAAGACCAAGCTCTTACTCTTTACACCCAACAGCAAGTCCCCCCCTATACATTTCTCACTCTTATCCAATAACGCCACTCTTATATCCCCTGACTCTACCAACAAACTGATAGGAATCACAATTGACAACAAACTCACCTTTGCTAACCATATTAATAACTCCATTAAAACAGTAAATAGAAAAATGGGCTCCTTATATAGAATAAAATCCCTCAACTCCTACATCCAGAACTACAATTGCCCACTCCCATTTAATCTTGACTCTTCTTTATGCTTCATCCATATATACTAACCTAAAAAAGTAATCTCGTCACACTAGCTAACTTCTATAATAATATAGCCAGATTCGCTACTGGGAACCCATTTAGAACTCACCACTGTCAGAACCTTCAGCATCTAGACTGGCTCGAACTAAAAAACATTTTGCTACTCTCCCAACTTACCACTGTTCATAAGATATTTTACCAACCTAACAACACCCCAATACTTTCCAACCTTATTACCCCCTATAGTAATCTCAACTCCTTACGCCCCTAGAGCAAACTTCTTGCCAGCCTAAGCAAGTCTAATAACTTGGCTGGTGACTTCTTGTTCTCCAATACTGCTGGAAAACACTGGAACCTTCTGCCACCTGATCTAACTTTACAACCCTCCCTGCCGCTCTTTAAGCAAAGGCTCAAGAAACATCTCGGCACACACTGGTTATGCCCCTGTTGCAACGCTGACTAATTCTCTAATTTCTCTACCGCTACTTCTATACTGCCTCCTCTCACCAATCAATACTGTTATACCCCTCTCAAAGTAGTAACAATCACTAGATAATTAATTAACTTATGTCCTGAATGTTAATTTGAATGCTCTGTATACTACACCTCAGACTCTATACTGTCAAGTCACTTACCCTATCCTGTTAGATTAGAGGTAATAAATGTTTTGTCCTCTCATTAATACACTGTATTTAATTATTTTAACATCCTTTTTTTTTGTATAATACTGCACGACATATTTCTGTGACACTATTTTGCTGTGTTTACTATTGGAGCTTTTCTCCCGGGCCTCCACTGAAAATGGAAATATATACAGCTGGACTAGCCTGGTTAACAAATGTTAAATAAACAAATAAATAAAATGGTACAATGAAAAAAAGACATTTAACAATAATGGATATGTGATGATCAAACGACAGTTCACTGCCGGCACAGGCTCCCAGATCCCTGTCTATGGAATCAACCTTTAGCGGTGACAGTTGCAAGGGTGGTCCTTCTTTGCTGAAGGATATTATACATTTCTTAGCATTCAGTTATAGTCCATGGTTTTGACATCAACTGTGTTTGTGGAAGGGCCCCTCTTGCAGGATTTGTTCTAAGTTGTTTATGATAGTACCAAGTTTACAGTCATCTATAATGTAATGGGGTTATCTACAGTCTCATTCCAGACTGATGAGTACTGAATGCACTGGAAAGACACCAGCTATTAAGTCAATTGTTAGAGTTAATTATTTTTTATTTATATCTACACATTCTTCTTGGTGAAGAAATTATTTCACTCAGGTGCAGAGTTTTACATGTATCCATCACATGCCTAGAGAGTTTTCACATGTCTCTGCATGTCTCTCAGGGTACTCACCCCATGTGATTCACTCCCACATAGACCACCACCATCTTGTAGTCATACCTGTCACAGGAAAGGCTCCTGAGGGCCCCTTTAATGTCCATCATCATGACACACAAGATGCAGTGGAAACTAACCCGGTGTCAAGCCTCCGAAGTGGGGAATCTGTGCCTAACTACTGAGTCACCAATAACTAATCATTCTTATTAGAAGCTAATTTAGCATTAACTGAATATGAAGAGCTACACTGATGTTGTTTGTTGTAAGTGCACATGGAGTGAGCGAGTTGAGTGATTTTGCAGTGGGTCAATGGCATTCACCTCATTGGAAGCAGTGACTGCTGAAGCCAGATTTCCAGGCAACATAAATGGCATCAGTCATAACATGTTATACGAGAGGAATGGCACAAGGTTCTTCATTCTTCTTCCCCACATACCAGTGAAGCCAAACATGGACTGAAAGCAGAGAAGTAACAGGGCAGCCTATACAAATCCCAACTTTTAATGTCGTGTCATAAAAGGACATCATCAGGAGAGGAGCAATCTGAAAGGGACTGCAGTGCCAGGACTGATGCCAGGCTAAGAACAACTAATTTAAAGATGTTGTGCACCCCCCCCCCCCCCAGTTACCACTAGTAACGCACAAATGGTCGGCAAAGAATTGCATAACCTTGTGAAATTTTCCTCTTGTAATTGTAAAAGGGGGATGAAAGGGAATGAAATGCAAAAATGTTCTGTTTCAAACTGTAAAATAACCTCTTGTAACTTCTATGTTAGCAGCTCATAAAATGTAATTACAGTCCTCCTCCAGTTAAGATATTTACTTTGAGGTCCTTTGCACTGGTAGTCTCTTTCTCTAGGCAGGTGTGATTAAATACTTGCCCTTAACTTACGACAAAACTGGTTGAGTTACTTTTGCTATAGGAACACACCTATGAAAAGGCAGACATAATGCTTTTTGTAAAAGGAAATGATGGAATGGTTTGTGGAGAATGTGACAATGTGAGGTATTGCCAGCTATGCCAGGAGAAGTTGGGCAGTGTATGTGTAACATATACCAACACAGCTAGTTAGAATTTTGTAAAGAATTACATGTCATTTGTACATCTAACTGATTTGTACAGATGCTTGTGCTGAAAATGTATTTGTAAAGTTGCTTGTGTTAAAAATGTATCAACAGTGGGTGCTGACTGTATTGTAACTGAATTAAATGTATATGTTTTAACAGAAGATACTGGAAGAGAAGAAATTAATCACAATACAACTGCAGCAAACTTTGAAAATTTTTCCTGGAATTAAGTTACTGAGGCTAGGCCATAAAGACTGTATCTTACAGTTCTGATTGCAGCCAGAGACAAAATGTCTGGAAAAACAAGTACTAGGAAGCCTTCTGTATTGCTACTCTAAAGAGTAGAAGTTTGAAATTGTTTTATGACTTTAAACTGCATTGGCTCTTAGTAAGCTCTATGTGTGTGCATCACTGACACATATATGCTAAATCCTGGCAGTTTCTAGCAATGGGGGGTTGCATAGGAGCCAGAAGTCAGACGTATGTGATATCATGCTGTAATCTGTCACTAAAATAATGTTTTAATACTAGCGGAAACTGAAGTCTCCGAGCACTCTGTTCTTGGGACCTGACAAGATAGGACCCCTCACCTACTTCATCTTGCCTTGCTCTACTAAGTGACCAGGGAATAGTAATTCTTTAGATCAGTAAGGAAAATATAGTGAGATTAGTTAAGTACTGTTTTTCTGCATCTATGTGAATCTATTTGTCTGTGTTATTTTAATATTTCCTGTGATTTGAAATTCTGGTCTTTACTGTAAAAAGATACTGAGTACTTTCATGTTCTTATTTGTTATTAAATATATTTAAACTTTTCATTGTGGGTGGTCTTTTAGAGAATATTTTAATCTCTGAAAGTACTTGTATATATTTGTTGACAACTCTGGCCATTCTCGAAAGCCTTGCTGTTGGTCAAACTACCATTTGTATCAATATTTATTTCACTCAGTATAATTGGGTACCCTTGCAAGATCCTTAGAGTACCTGGCTTCGGAGTGTCTGGTGGAGGTTTAACTACCTTACAGTCTGGGCAGAAGGGGGCATATCTAGTAAATCTCTGCCAGCCTTTCCCAGGTAGGTGTGTGTGTGTGTGTGTGTGTGTGTGTGTGTGTGTGTGTGTGTGTGTGTGTGTGTGAAAATCAAATCTCAGAGTGTGTGTGTGTCAGCTGTTTAGAGCAGGATCATGAAGCACTGGCTTCACAGAGAGGGTGCTGGAGAACTTGGCTTGGAGATTCAGCTGAGGTCTCAGCTCTACAGTTATGCCAGTGGGGAGTCTTACTGGGGACCTGGAGTGACACAGACAGAAAAATCCAGACCCCAGACCAAGTGTGTTCCCTGTGTGCATTTAAGGAAAATTGTGCTTCATGCACAGAGCTGCATCTGGAAATACTGGGTGTATCCATTTTTGTTCCAAGTGAACGTCCCTCTCCAGTGCCAGTGGTGAGGATTCAGGGTCCTTGATTACTTGCCCATAGTGGGGACATTACAGGGAATACAACTTCAATGGACTGCATTAATTCTTAGACTGGCCTTTGCTTGGAAGAGAGATTGGCAACATTTATTTATTTTATTTTTATTTTACATTTGTTGACCGGGAAAGTCCGACTGGACACATGTCCATTTTCAGCAGAGGCCCGGGGAGAAAAGCTCCAGTTACATCACAGATACATAAACATATTAAATTAATACAAAATGATGAAATACACATACAAAAACAGGTTTTAATTATAGGTAAATATGGCCCGTTAGCAGGCTCATAGTTAGATAGTTGTCAGATAATGAATTCCTCTTGGAATAGAATACATTCTGTACATACTCAACACATGAAGTATACTGTAGCCTTATATAGCTAGGATATAACAGTTATGCTTAGAACAGCAGATAGTTACATGTTAGAAGCTAGAGTTAACATTGCCAGTGACTACATATTTCTAGTATTTCAGCCTTTATCCAGGGGTAAGACAAGAGCATACCCAGTTGTTTGTGAGGTGAGTTTTTAGTAGTTTTTTGAATTGTGTTGTGAAGTTATTTGATATTATTTGGGTAGGGAGGGAGTTCCAGAGTCTGGAAATGTAGCAGCTAAAGATAGATTTACCTGACTCATTGTTATGTCTTGTAACTTCAAGGAGGTTAAGGGTACCTGATCTCTGTGTTCTTGTGGTGGTGTGAGGGTGTATTAGGTTTTGGAGGGCTGGAATCCTATCTGAGTGATGGTATAACTTATGTGCTAGTGACAATTGATTGAGCTGAAGTATTTGAGGGAACTCCAACCAGTTCAATTTCTTGAGAGCTACACAGTGGTGTGTTCTATATGCTGATTCTGTTGCAAATTTAGCTATCTTATTATAGCAGGTTTCTAGTTTGGATAGTTCAGATTTATGTAGGTTGGTAAATACTGGGGATGCGTAGAGGAGGGTTGATAGTAGAAGTGTCCTGACTATTGTGGTTTTGGATTGCTTGGAGAGAAATTGTTTGTTGCGATAAAGGAGCCCCAGTATTTTGTGAACTTTCTTTACAGTTTGAGCAATATGCAAGTCGAATCTTAGGTGATTGTCTATTTCTTCACCTAGAAGTTTGGTGTGGGTAGTTGGGGTAATAATGGTTTCATTATTAGAGGTAATAGTGAAGTTGATAACACACCAAACAGCCGATACTTAATCCAGCAAGATTTTCTTTTATTTCTTTTCCAAAGGACCTGGTACCTCGGCAATTCGCCTTCAAAGGATCACAATCCAATATAGCACAATGGCAGTATTTATATAAGCATTAATTGAATCAATCAATCAATTAGTTATATAATTAATTCCAAAAAAAGAGAGGGAAAAGAACTTGTATACATATTTAAAGTGATCATACTATAGTTAATATGTTCTTGCATGCTACTAGCATGCATCCCCCTCACTTGTTAAGAGCTTTGCCTCATGGAGAGTTCAAAAGAATATATCAGCATACCAGTATAGAATCTGAGTTAGATTATGAGTTAAATGAGGTATTTCTTAGATTATGTGAAAGAGGGTATGAAAAAAAGCAATTATTTAAATGTATGAATAATGTTATGAACAAGCATAAAACATTCAGGAAATTAGAAATGAATGTTTCAGATTTAACTAAAAAAGATAAAGATGTGGAAGAGGTATTTTTTGTAACTAGGTATACAGCCTTTTCTGAAAAATTTGTTTCTATAATAAAAAGATTTTGGTATTTGGTTAGTGAGGATGAGTGTATAGGTGAGCTTTTTCCTCACCACATAACATTTTCATACAAAAAGGGAAAGAATTTAAAAGAATTGTTAAACAACAACCTCTTAATAAAAAGAATCTCTCATACTACTAACTTGGGATCATTTAGATGTGGTTCCTGTAGTCTATGTGATAGAATTATTAATGTCAAGTCTATTAACAATATTAACCACTACCCCAAGCACTATTTTGATTGTAAATCTATAGGCGTTGTATATACACTTACTTGTAGTTGTAATAATATATGGTACATTGGACAAACTAAAAGAATGGTTAGAGTTAGAATTCTAGAGCATTTAAGAGACATTCGGAATTTAAATTTATCTAGTCCAGTTGCTAAACACTTCTTTGAAGCTCATGAAGGGAAATCAGATAGTTTAAAATTCAGCATTTTGGGTAAGCCTTTTTGTTGTAGAGGTGACAATATTTGTGATAGATTATTGGAGCTAGAAACTAGAATGATTTTAAAGTTCAATACTCTAAAACCTTTTGGTCTTAATTTGGAATTGGGAATGTGATGAATTATTTGATGAATTATTTGATTTATTAGTAATATTTTTTGATAATTAAATATTATATAATAGAATATATGTTTATATTTATATATTATATTACTAATAAAATAATATAACTAGCATATTTAGGATGTATATAATTCATATGAATATTTATTTAAATTTATTATAGTATGATCACTTTAAATATGTATACAAGTTCTTTTCCCTCTTTTTTTGGAATTAATTATATAACTAATTGATTGATTGATTCAATTAATGCTTATATAAATACTGCCATTGTGCTATATTGGATTGTGATCCTTTGAAGGCGAATTGCCGAGGTACCAGGTCCTTTGGAAAAGAAATAAAAGAAAATCTTGCTGGATTAAGTATCGGCTGTTTGGTGTGTTATCAGTTTACCTATTTTTGTGCTTTTTGTATCGTTTAGTAATAGTGAAGTTGTCTGAATGGGGAGAGCTCTATAAGACGTGAAGATAAGTAATATGTTTTTTGCTGGGTTGAGAATAAGTTGGTGATTGCTAAGCCAGTTTTCAGCTTGTGAGAAGCATTCTTATGTTTGGGAGTGGAAGTGTTGAAGTGTTGGGGCGGCACATATGATTGTGGTGTCATCAGCATACTGAATTATTGTGGCTTTTGGCATACATGAAGGGAATTGATTGGTGAATAGAGTGAAGAGTAATGGACCTAGGATGGAGCCTTGTGGGACTCCTAGGGATACTGGTAGTAGAGAGGACATTTGGTTCTGCCATTTAACAGCTTGTTGGCGACCTGATAGATAGTTCTCATACCATGTGAAGGAGAAGTAATTGAGTTTGAGGGTAGATACAGCACTGAGAAGTTTGTTATGATCCACCATATCACATGCTTTAGATAAGTCTAAGAATATGTCAGACACTAGCTGGCCATTACTTCTATACTGGTTAATGCTGTTAGTGAATGCTACTAGTGCGGTGGTGGTACTGTGAAAGGGTCTAAAGCCATGTTGGTTTCTGGATAGCAAATTGTTTTTTTGAAGGTAGTCCATAAGTTGTGTGTGTATGACCCGTTCTAAGATTTTGATAAGGGTGATAAAATAGCAATAGGACGGTAGTTGTTGAATTCAAAGGAGTTACCTCCTTTGTGTAATGGTACATTATAGGAGGTTTTCCATATGTGTGGTACTTTGCATTCGGAGATGGACCTACTGATGAGGAATGAAACAGGGTAGGCTATAGCAGGTGCAGCTATTTGGAGGTATTCAGAGGGTAGGTCATTAGCAGCCAGAGTGGTGGGTTTGAGCCTTTGGAGAAGTTTTTGAACAGTTTTGGTTGATACTGGTTGAAAGGTAAAGTGGGATGTATTAGTTTGCTGTTCAAGTGTGTCTGTTGTAGTTGGCATGTTTGTTAAGGATGGGGTGCAGTAATCAGTTGGTTATTAGCTAGGGCTTGGATTGTTTCAGTAAAATATTTATTAAACTGGGTGGGGATATTTTCATGGTTTTTCTGAGCTGTGGGTGAGGGTGGTGTTATTTTTCCAGGTTGTAATACAGAGTTGATTGCAGCCCAGAACTTCTGGGGGGTGTTTATATGTGTTTGTTGTAAGTTTTGGTAATAGCTGACTTTGTCCATTTTTGTGTGTTTTTGGCTTTATTCCTTAGTTCTAAGTATGTTAGTTTGTCTAGTGAGGTTTTGGTGTTTTGAAATTGGTTTCATGCTTTATCCCTTTCTAAGAGAATAGTTTTGGTGGGTTTAGTAAGCCAGAGTGCATATTTGGTTTTTATTCTTGTGGTCCTAGAGGGAGCATGGTGGTTAAGAATTTGTATGAAGGTTTTGTTGAAGTACATTACTGCCTCTTCTAGAGGTAATTGATTGAGGGGTCCATTTGCAACATCTTAGGTCATTGATGAAGTTATTAGCGTTAAAGTTCTTTTTAGTTCTGAATTCTCTTAGAATTACATGGCTTATTTGGGGAGACTTGGCTCTTAGCAAATATGTTGGTTGGTGGTCACTGAGAATGTCTGGTAGACATCCGGTTAGGGATGCAAGGGATGGGTGGGATAAGAGTATCCAGTCCAGTACGGACTGGCGTTTGGATCTTTTGTCATTCCTGGTGGGGGTAGTGATAACCTGGGTAAAGCCATGGAGATGTGGGTGAGTGGAGCTTGGCTAGAACAGCTCAGCCAGTCTATGTTAAAGTCACCCAGCAAGATATTCTCTTTGGGTAGAGAGGTAGATATGTATTCAAGCAGGTTTTCTAAGGTAGTGATATTATTTCCTGGGGGGATGTAGTAGCCAATGATATTAATATGTTTGTTTGGGTTTAGCTGAAACTTGGCAAGAATAAGTTCTGCATTATTGAATTCTGGTAAGGTAATATCAAGTTGTTTGAGGATGAAGTTGTCTTTGTACATATTATGACTATCTCCCCACCCCTTTTGCCTACTCTGTCTTTGCGAATGATATATCCTGGGGCTGTAATTTCGTTATTATGGATTTCTGGTTTTAGTCAGGTTTCAGTTAATAGGACAATTCAGGTTTGTATAGGGATAATAGGGCATGAAGGTCCTGGATTTGTTTAGATTAAGAAAGAGGAGAGAGGATTTTGGTCTATGGAATAAGGGGTTATGTTGATTGGTGTTTGGGATGGTTGTTGTGTGTGGTC